>NW_026869136.1:0-169451 GCF_020745735.1 Hemiscyllium ocellatum | reverse complement strand
GACAGTCGGAAATGGAAAAAAAAGATTTTAAATACACTGTTTAATCAATTGTGTGTTCAGATAAGTAACACTCTTCATATGTGTATATAACGCATTCTGAATGAACAACTGAGACACAGTTTCAACAAAAATGATGCACATGATGACTCAAATATTTTTTAAGCATTAAAACAAAATTTGATCCTCATCTGAAGTGATACCTTCCCTTTCTCTCAACGTTCCCCCTTTTCTGGATTCCCAACTCTAGTCTCTCATTTTTATCAGAATGTGTTTAGAAATTCTTGTTTCTGGTTTCCAACTTACTTCAGTTAATCCCATTTCTACCAGGAATTAAATATATTGGTCTGTTGGGTTCTTTCCAAAACTAGTGTCTGTCATATTATTGGGAGGAAAGTTATGGCATCTGACCCAGCGTTTGAACATATTGCTCTGCTGTACGTGCACTGTACAAAGGACCACAGCACACAGGAATTGCCAAAGATTTGAGGAAGTGCATCTACTTCTTTCGATAATATAGTTTTCTCATTTTCCACATCTGCATATCTATATATCTCTCTCGTTCTCCTTTGTATCTAGTTAAGAAATCCACCAATCTTCGTGGCCCATCTCTCAAAACTCATTCTTTCATTTTATACGTAATGCTTTCTTCAAGATGTAATGTGGTTATAATGAAGCAATGTAACTACAAAGACATGTGGGAGGAGCTGGCCAGAGTTAATTGGAGGGGGGAGCAGAGCATGAAAGACCATGGAGCAGCAATAGCAGGAGTTTCTGGGGATAATTCGGAAGTAATACCAGAAATGCAACCCCAAGCTGATGAAACATACTCATGGGAGGGCAAGGCAGCCAAGAGTGACAAGGCATCAAACCAAAAGAGGAAACATACATGTGGTGAAGATGATTGGGAATCCAGAGAATTAACTGGCTCTGAAACTACATAAGGATGGTATCACTGACACTACACAGCTCTTAATCATTGTCAGGGAGAGAAACAGAGGAAGCACATTCACTTTAAACACAGAAGATGGCATTTCTCAAGGAAAAAGATTCAGGTGAATTAAACATTTGAATTAAGATCAGTTAAATGCTTTTGCAGAATGTGTCAGATTGGAGGCAAGACCCGGGGAGAGAGATCCTCAGCAGAATGAGAGTTTGAAATTGAAGTATTTCCACATCAGAAACCAGGTGAGGTCACTGAGTACAGGACTGATGGGTGAATGGGTCTCAGTGAGAATTGGGGAACAGACAGCAGAATTGAATTGCAGATATTGCAGCTGGAAACTGTGTATTCATGTAGTGCTGTAGACCACAGCAGCAAGAGAAGCAGACCTGCATTCAGTCACAACCTGTAACTTTTTGCCAGGATAACACCTCAGTCTGTCATTACAATAAACACCATCAATGGCTCAGTGACGAGTGTGGGTGAGCTTGTCAGAGTCAGAATCACATGAACCTTAAACTGATGCAAACCCATTAAAGCTACCGGACTTGACCAACAGATCTGAACGAAGCCCTGCAGTCCTGCCAATTCAGTTATAAATGGTGATGGACGATTAAACAAATGACTGCAGGAGAGGGCTCCACAAACATCCCATCCTAAATAATGGAACAGACCTGCACATCAGTGTAAAAGAGAGGATGTTTTATCTGCACCATCCTCTGCCAGAAGTGTTGAGTCGACGATACAGCTCACCCTCATCATGATGCCCACAAAATCACAGACGCCAGTCTTCAAATATTTCGATTTGCGGCATGTGAGATGAAGAAACAGGTGAACACAGTAGATACAAAAAAGGCAATGGGTCCTGACCACATTCCTGCAATAGGACTGAAGCCTTGTGCTACACAACGAGCCGTGTCCATGGGGAAGCTGTTTCATCCAGCTCCAACTCTGTCATCGCCCTGGCAATGTGGAAAATTACTCAGCTGTGTCCAGTCCCCTAACAGGGGAATAATTACAATCTGACCAATTATCACCCCCCATTCCCATCACGACCGTCAAATTGTTGAGAGTTCTTTTTGTCAGAGCTGTCAAGCAGCATAGAAATATCTTGCTCAGTGTGGTTTTCGACAGTCCCCATGTGGAGATGGTGCTGTTGTGGAAATGTCACTGGATTACTAATCCAGACCAGATAATGCTCTGGCAGCGGTTGGAAGTTAAAAACAATTATTAAAATATCGAGATCTAAAACCTGGGGTCAGTAACAGTGACCTTGAAGCCAATATCGATTGTAAACAGAATTTCCTTCTCCAATGTACTTTTAGGAAGTGAATCTCCCGTGATTTCCTGGGCTGGCCTAAAACTGACTCCAAAGACCCTGACATGTGATAAACATTTCAATGGTCTCTGAAACGGCTAATCAAGGCACTCACTTGTATCAAACTACTCCGAGGTCTGAAAGGATGAAACCGGACAGAACACCCGGCCCCAGCATCAGTGTCGGAAAAGGGAATGGGAACACAGTCCTCCTTCCTAACATCTGAGAGCATGTGACAACATTTACATAGCTTTCCCACAGACTGCACGGAAACAGCGGAAAAGGAGTAGGTCATTCAACACATTGAGTCTACCTCATTCTATTTCATGGAAAAAAATCTGCTCAATGCACTTACCCCACACGATGTACATATCCGTTAATATGAGTAACCTTGGGAAGCTATAAAAATAGGAAGTGCAGTAGTATGTCTGGTCCACCGAGTTTGCGAACCAATTCAATGTAATGATGGTTGGTCCTTCAGTTCCACACCGTACTCCTGCTCTCCCACCATCCCTTTACTGTCTCTAAATCCTTACTTATAATTAGTGTCTTGGTTTCCAGGTGCGAGAGAATTCCCCAGGGTCACCAATGTCTGAATGCAGCCAGTTATTCTCATCTCATTGCAGTGTGACCTACCTGTACCTAATGCTGTGGCCCTTTGTTTTAGACGTCCCAGAAGGGGAATAATAATCTCTGCTTCCAATTTGTCTCAACCTGTCAGAGTTTTGTATATTCACTGAGATCTCCACTCATTTTCCTAAACACCATTGAATACTGGCCCAGTCGCCCCAAACTCTGTTCCCATAACAAGCCTGTCATCCCAGAGACCAGTCTGGTCATCCTTCACTGCTCTCCCTCAATGTCAGGTTGGTCCTTTATTAGGTGAGGAGACGAAAACTGCACATAATGCTGCACAATGTTCGAGATGGGGTCTCACGAAGGCCCTGTACAGCTTCAGTAAGACACTCTTACTCCTAGACTCAAATCCTCCTGAAATGAAGGTCAACACACCATTTATCTTCCTCACTGCTTTCTGTTTCTGCAATATTGCCGTCAGCGATTGGTGTACAAGGAGATGCAGATCCTTTTCCGTGTTATAGCTCCCCAGGCTGGTTAGATATACACTGGTCAGCGTGTCAATGCCATTCGAGTATTGACATCTGGTTACAGAACTCACTGCGCTGCAGGGACCTCAGAGGTTTATGTTGAAGAAAACAATAAAACGGAACATAAGTCCCTTTGTAGATCAACATGTTTCAACCAATCCTTTTCAAATGGTAGGCTGCCAATTTATCGTTTCCACCAAAGGGCACACCGCCACCTCTATCCATATTGTTCTCCATCTGTCACGTATTTACCCATTCACTCCACGTGTCTTAGTCTTCTTGGTGCGTTTTTACATCCTCCTCACCCACTCACAATCCCAAGAAAATAACCCAAGTGAAAAACACCTTTTTACAGTGATAGTATACTCACAACTCCACCATCAATAAAATGATCCATCAAAATATTTAGAATATTTCTAAATAGACGTGGTCGTGAGTTGGAAAGATGGTCTCTGAGGATCTTTGGTGAATCATTTCATTGCAGCATGTAGGTAATAAACACTGCTGCTACTGCTGCTGCTGCTGAGGGTTGATGATAAGCATTGTGGGTGAAGGGACAGTCAAACTGGTTGCTTTGTCCTGGATGGTATAAAGATTCTTGAGTGTTGTTGGGGCTGCACTCATCCAGGCAAATGGGAGTCTTCTATCGCATTTCTGACTTAGATAATGGACTGACTTTTGGAAGTCAGGATGTGAGTTACTCGCCGCAGTATTCCTAGCTTCTGACCTGCTTTTGTAGTTACTGTGTTTATGTGGCGAGTCCAGTGAGTTTCTGAGCAATGATTACCCACCAGGACTTTGATACTGGGGGATTCAGTGATAGTACCACCATTGAATACCAAGGGGCAGGTTAGATTGTATTTTATGGTGATGGTCATGGTCTGGCATTTGTGTGGGCTGAATATTACTTGCCACTTGCCAGCCTGGATACTGTCCAGATCTTGTCGCATTTGAGCATGGAGTGCTTCAGTATCTGAGGAGCCACAAATGTTGCAGAACATTGTACAATCATTGGCGAACATCCCCACTCCTGACCTTAAATGGAGGGAAGGTCATTGATGAAGCAGCCCTGAAGATGTTTTCGGTCACTGCTCGAGGGACTCCTACAGACATGGAGCTGAGTTGACTGACCTTTTTCAACCATGACCATCTTCCTACGTGTCAGGTATGATTCTAACCAGCGGGGGAGTTTGCCTCTAATACCCATTGATTCCAGTGTTGCTAAAGCCCCTTGATACCACACTTGGTCGAAGACTGCCTTGATTTAAAGGGCTGTCACTCTCAAACCATCTCTGGAATTCAGCTCTCTTGTCCATGTTTGATCTAAGGTAATGAGATCAGGAGCTGAGTGACCTTGGGGGGGGGGGGGGGGGAGCCCTAACTGGGCGTCATTGACCATGGTATTGCAGAACAAGTGCTGCTTAAAAGCACTGACACCTTCCACTACTTTACTGATGATCAAGAGTAGACTGATGGGGTGGTAATTGGCCCGAATAGATTTGTTCTACTTTTTATGTGCAGGAGATCCTTGGGGTAATTTTCATGTAATCTGGGAAAGCCATTGTTGTGATTGTATTGAAACAGTTTGGCTAGGGGAGTAGCAAGTTATGGAGCACAAGTTTTCAGTACTATTGCCAGAATGTTGTCAGGGTATGTACCCTTTGTAGTATCCAGTATCTCCACCCGTTTCTGGATATCGCGTGGACTGAATCGAATTAGTTGATGACTGGTAACTGAATTGCTGAGGACCACTGAGGAGGCTGAAATGGGTCATCCACTCAGCACTTCTGACTGAAGATTGTTGCGAATGCATCAGCCTTATCTTATACACTGAAGTGCTGGGCTCTTCCATCATGGAGGAAGGCGTTATTTGTGGAATCTCTTCCTTTAGTGAATTGTTTAATTGTCCCCAACGTTTCTTGACAAGGTGTGGAAGGACTGCAGAACTTAGATCTGATCAGTATGTATTTCCTCTTGATGGTTCCTTCACCACTTGCCACTCTCACAGTTATATCCTTTAGTACCAGGCCAGCGCGATCAGTAATGCTGTCGCTGAGATACTCTTGGAGGTGGATATTGAAATCCTCCACCCAGAGTACATCTTGCATCCCTGCGACCCTGAGTGCTTCCTCCAAGTGTTGTTCAGCATGGAGGAGTACTGACTCATCAGTTGAAAGAGGCTGGTACATGGTAAGCAGCAGGAGGTTTCCTTTCCCATGTGTGTAAACTAATGCCATGAGACTTCATGGGATACGGAGTCATTGTTGAGGACTCCAAGAGCAATTCCATTCCAACTGTATCCCAATGTGCCGCCACTTCTGCTGTATCCATCCTGCTGATGAGACAGGAGATGTCTGGGGAAGGTGATGGGGAGTATGGGACATAGTCTGAAATGGATCATCCACTTAGTATTTCTGACTGAGGATTGTTACGAATGAATCAGTCTTATCTTATACACTAAAGTGCTGGGCTCTTACATCATGGAGGAAGGGGTTATTTGTGGAATCTCTTCCTCCAGTGAATTGTGTAATTGACCCCAACGTTTCTTGACTAGATGTGGAAGGACTTATACCTTACAGAATCATACCTTACAGACAATGTCAGGCTGTTGCTTGACGAGTCTGGTTATTTCTATTCATTGTTTCCTGCCAGCTGTCCCATTCCAGAAACATGTCCATACGTTAGCCCCAATCCACTCAGATTTGAATATGCAAACTGGGCTTGGAGCTGTACACAAAATTTATCTAAAAATCAAAATGTTTAACATATATTGCTTCTTTCATTTGTCTCCCATTCTGTATCTCAAACATAATTCCCATTTCATAAATCTATGTTAGTGTTGTCTATGACCATTACTTTCAACCCCAATAATTTCTCCTAAACTATTTGCTGACTATGTTCTATGTTCCATGTACTCTATCATTTTCCACACCAGACTTGGTTTTCTTGTATTGTTAGAAAGTTCTGTGAAGTCAGAACTGAAGTAGTGGCTTCATAGTTCTGCCATTTCCCTGCTCCCCATTCTCCACTCTATGGTTTAAAACTGTAAGGAAAACTGTACATGTTACCCATATTTTTCACATTGACATGATTTATCAAGTTATTACAGTTCACTCTTATAACCCTTGTGAATATACTCTTCAGAAACTCATCTTTTCTCACCTTAAACTGCTCAATAACTTCCACACATACACTCACAGGAGCATAGACTCTGTGCCAACACAAGTACAGCACGATCTTTATTAGTCCCACTTTCCTACAGCAGGCCCTTAGCCGGGAATGATATGACACTTCCAAGTGCTCGTCCAAGTACGTTTTAATGATTGTGAGGTTATCTGTGATAATTCCCCTCTCAGGAAGTAATCCCAGAACACAGCGTCCTCGAGCTGAAAAAAATGTTTAAATCGTCTCTGAAACTCAAACTTCACTTTAAAAGTCTGCTCCTTTGTTCTCGACACACTGACTAAAAGGAACAGCTGCTGTCTATCCACCCTGTCCGTGTCGCTCATAATCTTATCCTTCTGAATCATGGACCCTCAGCTTTCTCTGCTCCAAAGTAAACAACCCGAGCTTATCCAGCCTCTCTCCATAGCTGATATGCTCCATCCCAGGGAACATCCTGGGTAATCACCTCTGCACCCTCTCCAGTACAATCACATCCTTCCTGGAATGTGACTCCCAGAACTACATACAGTATTCCATTTTGGCCGAACCAAAGTCCTGTATTGCTCTTATAATCTACACCCTGATTAGGAAACACAACACCCAAGGTCCAATTCTTAACTACTCCATTACCCTGTCCAGCATTCTGGGATGTGTGGAGAAGCACACTCTGAGGTTCCCAGTGTGCTGCTATTCATTGAGTCCTCCCTGCCTGTTTCCTTCTCCCAAAGTGCATCACCTCATATTTATCAGGGTTACATTCAATCTGCCATTGATCTGCCCATCTCACAATTCCATTTGCATCTTCCTGTAACTTAAGGCCTTCCTCCTCACTGCTAACCACTCAGCCATTCATTATGTCAAACATACACTTACTTGGTACACCAGGGGACACTGGTCTCCAGTCACACAAACAGCCTTCTCCCACCACCCTCTGTCTCCTGCCACTAAGACAGTTTTCGTTGTAACTCGTCAAGTTTTGCTTCATATTGTGAGATTTTACTTTATTTCTCAGTGTCCCAGGTGGAAATTTGTCAAAGACCTTCCTACAAAACTAAACAATCGACCTCCTCAAACTAATTCAATCAAACCCATTAGATGTGACTTCCTTCTGATAAAGTCATGATGATTATCCCTGATCAAACCTTGCGACTCTGATTGGAGTTCGATTTTTTCCTTCCTTTTTTCTCCAGTAGTTTCCTTAATAGTGATCTAATACTCGCTCGTCTATAGTTCCCTGGTCTACCTCTCCCATCCTTACTGTGAAGTGGAATCGTATTAGCAGTTCTCCAGTTCTCTGGCACCTCCCCTATGGTCAGATTCTAATTAAAATGTTCAGTCCGCAATGCAATCAACGTGTGTATTGCTGCTTCCTCTGAAATACATGTATGAAGTACATCTAGTCTGTCAGATTTATAAATACTCAATCCAGCTTTCTTTTCAAAGATGATCCCAACACTGATAAGAAGATCTCAGATTTTACTTACACAAGTCATATGGTCACTTGGTATTTCTGGAAGAATTTGCGGACATTCTTCCATGAAGGTAGACACCAAAGAAACTGTTTGCTTTCTGCAATTTCTCTGTTCTCTGCAATAAATTATCGTGAACGTACACCAACTGCACCACATTTGACCTTATTTTTTTTCATACATTGATAGATGCTTTTTAGCAGTTTTTATGTTTTCTTTCATTTGCACGCTTTTTTCTCTTTTTGATTTTCTTCTCAGTTTCTTGGTCATCCTTTGCTGGGTCCTACATTTCTCTGAATCCACTGGCTTACTACAACACTTGGCATTTTTCTAAGCTGCCTCCTTTCATCTAATAGGTAGACGAGGGTGGGGTTGAAAGTGATAGTCGGAGAGGAGGGTGGACCAGATTGATAGGAAGGAAGGTGGATACATCAGAACCATTCAAAAGGGCGGTGCTGACTTGGAAGGTTGGAGTGGGATAAGGTGGGATTAGGGGAAATGGGGAAATCCACTATGATCCCCTGTGGTTGGATGGTCCCAAGGCAGAAGAGGAGGCTTTCTTCCTCCAGGCTTCTGGTGGCTCGGATTTGGCGATGGAGCAGGCCCAGGACCCTCATGTCCTTGGCAGAGTGGGAAGGGGAGTTAAAGTGCTCAGCCACAAGGCGATGGAGTTGTTCAATGTGGCTGTCCCAGAGATGTTCTCTGAAATGATCCACAAGTTGACCTCCTGCCTCGCCAATGTAGAGAAGACCACATTGGGTTTAATGGATGCAGTAGATGAGGCGTTTTGTCTCCCTTTATCATCTTTCACTTTCAACCCCCACCTTCATCTACCTATCGCAATCCCAGCTACCTCCCCCCTGTCACACCCCTTCCCATTTATGTCTCAGCCCCCTTGGCCATAAGCTTCATTCCTGATGAAGGCCTTATGCCCGAAACATCGATTTATCTGCTCTTAGTATGCTGCCTGGCTGTGCTTTTCCATCACCACACTCTTCGCCTCTGATCTCCAGCATCTGTAGTCCCGACTTTCTCTTCACACCTTGATGGCTTGCATGACTCAGATTTGTAACGGTTACTTCAAATACAACAAAAACTGTCGTGTACTCAAACAGCATAAAAGAAAACCAATACATTGTGGTCACTGTTCCCAAATGTCCTTTCCGCAAAATTTTCAATTAGCTCTTCTGATCACTCAACACCAATTCCTAAATAACCTGATCTCGAGCTCAATGATCAACATAATGTTCATGTAAACCATCTCACACGTGGTCATGAAATCCATTTTTCCCAGCATTAGCATTCAATTGGGTTAACACAGTTTAGACATAATTTAAACATATATCATTACTGCAGTACCCACAAATGTGCATATCTCATTTCCTGTTTTATAACATGTCCAATATTTGTATTGCAGCTTTCACTTTCATAATAGACAATAGACAATAGACAATAGGTGCAGGAGTAGGCCATTCAGCCCTTCGAGACTGCACCACCATTCAATATGATCATGGCTGATCATCCTTAATCAGTATCCGCTCCCTGCCTTATCTCCATAACCCTTGATTCCACTATCTTTGAGAGCTCTATCCAACTCTTTCTTAAATGAATCCAGAGACTGGGCCTCCACTGTCCTCTGGGGCAGAGCATTCCACACAGACACCACTCTCTGGGTGAAGACGTTTCTCCTCATCTCTGTCCTAAATGGTCTACCCCGTATTTTTAAGCTGTGTCCTCTGGTTCGGCACTCACCCATCAGCGGAAACATGTTTCCTGCTGCCAGAGTGTCCAATCCTTTCATAATCTTATACGTCTCAATCATATCCCCTCTCAGTCTTCTAAACTCAAGGGTATACAAGCCCAGTCGCTTCAGGCTTTCAGTGTAAGGTAATCCCGCCATTCCAGGAATTGACCTCGTGAACCAACGCTGCATTCCCTCAATAGCCAGAATGTCTTTCCTCAAATTTGGGGACCAGAACTGCACACAGTACTCCAGGTGTGGTCTCACCAGGGCCCTGTACAGCTGCAGAAGCACCTCTTTGCTTCTATACTCAATTCCTCTTGTTATGAAGGCCAGCATGCTATTAGCCTTCTTCACTACCTGTTGTACATGCATGCTTGCCCTCGTTGACTGGTGTACAAGAACACCCAGATATCTCTGTGCTGCCCTTTACCTAAATTAATCCATTGAGGTAGTCATCTGCCTTCCTGTTCTTGCCACCAAAGTGGATAACTATACATTTATCCACATTAAATTGCATCTGCCATGCATCTGCCTACTCACCTAACTTGTCCAGGTCACCCTGTAATCTCCTAACATCCTCATCACATTTCACCCTGCCACCCAGCTTTGTATCATCAGCAAATTTGCTAATGTTATTGCTGATACCATCTTCTATATCATTAACATATATAACTCCCATCAATGTTTGCTCCTCCTTGCTGTTTTTCCGCTCCACTTTACTAGATTCTGTGGAATCTGAGCGATGTGGGCTCTGGGAGATTAATGGTAGGAATCATCTCGCCACATCATTTCTGATCTTCGCAAACTTTCATTTCTCCAGATCTCCCGTTATGCTGATGGAGTAGAGAAGGACAATGATCTTCCAACAATGCTCTGTATTCTCCCAGAGAGCTGAGACTGCTCTAACCTGGGTGGGAACATTACAGCAGGCTGGTAAAGTGTTGCTGCTGCTGTACAGGGAGATCACATCTGGAGTAGTGTGTACAGATTTAGCCTCTTCTATGAAGAAAGGATGTTGTTATATTGGAAGTAGTTCAGAGATGGTTCCCTCAACTGATTCCTGCAATGAAGGTGCTAGATTATAACGAAAAGATGATCAGGTTGACCCAGTAGTCATTGGAGTTTACAAAAAAAAAAGATCTTATTTGAACATAGGTGACAGAAGGAGTTAACAATTGAAGTGAATTACACAGATAGTAGAGGAATCCATTCCGTTCTCCAGCCTGTTACAAGGAATAACAGGAGGATATTCAGGACTTCGACCCTGTTACACCAAAACAGGATGAGACCATTCAGTCCCTGGAGCCTGACATACATTTACAGAAGGAGGCCAATCAGCCCCTCGAGCCTATAACACTGGACCCCGAGTAGGCCATGCTGCACCAGTATTCTGTTAAACAACAATAGGATCAGTCCATTCAGCCTCCTCAAGTCTGTAACACAGGAACTCCAACCAGTTTTAGGATGGAGAGATGGCAGGAAAGTGGAACAGAGGCCGTGTTGACATCAGCCTCACCGAGGGGTTGGATTCCTCACAGATGCTCCTTGTTCTTTTTCAACCCTTCGACTGTGTTGGACAGGAATGGGGGAATACTGGGTATCATACAGGAAGCAGGGACTCAGGATAAATCAGTCTCAATCAATTAGACAAAACGTAACCAGTAGGATCACAGAGTAACCAGTACTTGGTTCTCAACTATTTACAGTCTATATTAATGATCAGGAGGATGGAACAGATATACAGATGCTGAGTTTAGTGATGTCGCTGTGGTAAGCAAGAGATTAAATTACCAAGAGAAGGTGGGGAGTCTGCAAATAGATTCAGAGAGGTAAAGGCAATAGATAATAGTTTGGCAGGTGGAATTTAACATGATATAACCTGTCATTTCATTTACAGGAATAATGGAAAGCAATATGTTACTGAAATGGAGAGTGATTACAGGACTTAATGATACTGTGTACTGGGGGGTTCACTCAGACCCGTTCAGACATGGAGGGTTTGCTCCATCCCTGATCATCTGCTCCTTGACGCTCCAAGTGTCCCTCTTGCTCTCCGTACACATGGAATCCTTTAATATGTTGATTGGTGGTGGGGATGGTGTTTTGAAACGTGCATCAAGGGGACGGCCTTTATCCAAGATATATTCATTTCTTTCTACGTGGAGACCCGATGACGATGGGAATGGCTGACTGCCTCTGAATGAGGAGGCCGTGACTGCTGCCAGGACAGTGAGTATTCACCAACATGATGTACTGTGCATGGGTACACTGTAACATTAATAGAGAGAGAGAGAGAGCTCCTTCAGTTCCTCTAACTCTCCCCATTGACATGGGTACTCTGCAGATGCCATGTACGCCATCGGGAATCCCACTATACCACTGGATACACCCAGCAGCTCCCTGCTGTGGGAAAACAATGTATTTACCTCATCCACCATATACATCCTCCATCACCGAATGGTGACATTGATGTAGAGATATTGGGAAATGACGGATATGTCACCTAGTTCTGCCTGGAAAGTTGTGGATCATAGAAGGTGAATGAAACTGTGACCCTAACAGCCACTGACAGCACCGTCCTCCCCCTGGTGTGATGCGGCAGGACGTGTTGAAGGAGATGACACCGCTTTGTGCCCAGCTCCTTGTTCAGTCAGGGTCCCCTCACTATCTGCTCCTGGGTTAAGTGTAGCTTGAGAAGTTATTCCTGGAATACCTGGGAAGGTTACAGCAGATCCTTTTCCCCACACACACTCACTCCTCAGTTTCAGAGCTTCCCCTCTCTGCAGCCTCTGCTTCATGTATTGTTTATGTTGCAGGCTCAGATGCTGTAAATACAGTCCCCATGCTCCATCCAGAGTTGAGTCACCAAATCCTCAGGTCTCCCTGAATGTCTGAGGCAGCTTACAGCACAACTTCCAGCAAACAATCCTCAGCCACTCCACTAAATGTTTAATAACAGGAGTCAGTCTGAAAACCCTTGGCTACAAGTGTTGTGGACCAGACCAGATCCCCACAATATATTTTAAGAAGGCCGCTTAGCCCTAAACCTTTCCTTATTTTGAATATAGATGTGAAGCGTGCTTTCTAGATATATTGTGACTGGTCAAACCACTCGATATTCAGCAAAATATAACCTATTCAAATACTTTAGTTAAAATACACTCAAAGAAAAGAAAAATTTGGGATGGCTTATATGTTGGAACACTTACACAAACAATAGATACCATACCATCTTGGTTTACACCGCTTGGCACAAAGATATATTCAAATGTATTCAGATACTTACAGCAATTTTCCAATCCAGGAGGAAACAACATCAACAGAGATCTCAGAGAGAAAAGCAGCTGGGGATCATGTATTGAAACTTCCAACTCTTCTGGGATCCCCAGCAGCTTCTTAATGCTGCAGCTGAAAACAAAACGAGGAAACCAGGTCTGGGAGAGCTGGCCACTGCCCTTCCATTGTTACCAACGTTTTAATGAAACCTAAAGGCTTTCTCAGTTAGTTACTTAAACTGCTTTCAGACAGCAGTTCCGCACTCTGCCTTTTAAACCTCTCTTTAAAAAAATAACCCAAGAGAAAGTCACCTTTTTACAGTGATAGTATACTCACAACTCCACCATCAATAAAATGATCCATCAATATACAAAATGGATTAATTTTAGACCTCCTAACCTTCATCTATTAGCAGACTGAAATGCATATATATTGCGTTGACTCTGAGCATACAAATGTTCACAACTAGATTCGATTTCAGTCATTTTACTCCTGCCACAGAATGCCTTTGTCTTTCTTCATCCAAGTCTCCACAGTGCGTCAAATGTAGGTTTCCTCACCCTGTCAACTGTATAATTTCACATTGAATGGCAGCAATAATAAGCTCAATCGAAACAGACTGGAATTATTCTCCTCAAACCTCTCCAAAAGCTTTAAGGGATCACGATCAGTGATAAAAAAAATTGTCTCAGGTATGTTATTCACAATTTAAAAGCTGAAATGTTGTAACGCCAATGTCAAGCTCAAGGCCTCCTTCCCCATTGTGGAATAAACCTGTTGATGTTTCCACTGGACACTTCAACCACACGTTACATAATGGAGCACTTCTCATCTCTCCAATAGTCCCTCTGAATGACATAGCTCCTCATATTTCAGCATTAAAGAATTACATGCTTCTGTGCCTCTCAATGCTGTAACCTCTTTCCCGGCTTCTCCTGGCCTATGCCAATAAACCTTACTCTCACAGGGATATGTTTTAAAGATCTTGCACATTCTTCTCAATCCCTCATGAAACCAAACTTTGATTTCTGAACTAAATCATCATCAGCTGCCATTTCAGCTTCTAACCTTGGCATTGTAACTCTCTGCTCTTCCCACGAGTTCTCACGGCTGCAGGAAGTGAATTGTTGAGCTTCTCCAAAATAAGAATCTCTCTAAGAGTGTCATTGGTTTGCTCTGTTTTTAATACCCTTACCCACCTTTCAAAATTATTATTTTTATTCTTTCAAACTCAATGTGCGTTTAACCAGGGACGCTATTTTAGATTCCTGAAACGCTGTCTGTTGGCTTCTGGCACGAGCTCACATGCACTTCCGATGGCTTTCTACATCTCCTCATACTCCTCAGATACCTCCTCCGATAGGATGCAAATACCAGCAACTTTGTTTGGATCAACTAAATCCACATGGTCACTGGGCACTGCATTTGTTTAGCCAATTTCTCAAATGAAATTAAAAAGGCTTCCACGTCCTTCTCATCAAATTTAGATAATGCCTGGATGTATCTAAACAGATCCCCATCAGACCTTTGGCTACTATAGGGTTGCTTATCCTCACTAACCTCCTCATCCAGCCTACAGCCTACCTTCATCACCGCCTTCCATGTCCACTTTCCTCTCTAATTGCTAACTTTTGAAGTTGAAACTCTCTGCTTTTCTTCTCTTTTTCTCTTTCTCTTCTTAATGTCCTTTTCTTTTATTTCTACTTTTCATCATAATTCAAACTGTTTCAGTTCTTTCTCATGTTCACAGTGCCTCATTTGAAATTGAATTCGAGCCAAAGAGTCTGATGACAGATCCTCCAAATGTAATTGCTGAGCTATAGCTGTAATTATCTCTCATTTTCTTACAGACAAACACAACCCCAACTCCAGCTTGTCTGTCAATTCCTACAGCTTGGCCTTCATTACCTTTTGTAAAACTTTACTTCTTCCACACACAGAAAACTCTTAGTGACTGAAAGAATCTTAATACACAAAACACTGTTTAAACTAACCGAATTCAACATCTGGAACAAAAGACACTGACAGCTACCATACACGACCTTTGAACCCAATAGCCTCCTGGTGCGTACTGTCCAGTGTCTGCATGAGCTTATTCGGGATGCTCTGGTTTCCCCCTACAACCCAAAGATGTGCATGTCAGGTGAATTGGCCATGCTTAGTTGTTCATAGTTTTCAGGGATGTGTGGGTTAGGTGCCTTAGTCGAAGTAAATGTGTCATAATAGGGTAGAGGAATGGGCCTGGGTAGGTTACTCCTCGGAGGGTCGGGTGTAGATGTGTTGGGTCAAATAACCTGTTTGCACGCTATAGGGATTGTATTCTAAACCCAATTACCGATTTAGAACCAGACAAGCTATAGACCAACCAGACTGTCTCAAACTATTTTAAGAAGGTAGCTTGGATGCCAACTTTTCCTTCATAACAAGATAGATGGGAATTGGATGTCCCAGATGTGATTCCGCTCATCACACCACTCACCATTATGCAAAACACACTATATTTAAACACTTTAATGAAAATCCATACAAAATGAAGAGGAATTTAGAATAACTTAGCAATTGGAAACCTTAACTGAATGATGGACACAGACCCTGCTACAAATGAACTGTTCTAATATACTAACATCACCTTAACACACCCTATGAGCATACGGTTATGAGCATACAGTTCTCCAGTCCAGGAGGAAGCAGCATCAAGTGAGGTTTCAGAGAGAATAGCAGCTAGGGATAATTTATGAAAACTTCCAACCCTTCTGGGACCCAAGCACCTGGTAACTGTTACATCTGCAAGGAAAAGAAAACTATTTCTTGCATACAGTTCTCCAGTCCAGGAGGAAACAGTATCAAGTGAGGTTTCAGAGAGAATAGCAGCTAGGGATAATTTATGAAAACTTTCAACCCTTCTGGGACCCAAGCACCTGGTAACTGTTACAGCTGCAAGGAAAATAAAACTATAAAGCCTGGTCTGTGCCAGCTGGCCATTGTTACTACTTTGGCCTTTAAGACCTCTTACTAAAAAAAGGAAAAATAACCTTTTCTTTAAAAAAAGTGACAGCATTGCTACATAATTTAAATGACTGTTCCTTTATTCAAGGGGCTTCCTCGTGTTACTGACAGCATGATCACCTGAGAGGGACAAACACAGGCACAGACCAAGTTACAAGGATGTTCTCATAACTTCGGAAACACACCTGTCCATGGACCATCACATGGAACACACTGGGAAGTGAACAACAGCCTGACACACACCATTTCACTGTTTCTGAGCGACACAATGCCAGCAATCGATATACTACAGAGCCAAAACCCGAGGCCAGGGAACCATACAGAGGGACAGAGAGACTCGCATTAAAGACAGAAACAGACAGTTAATTAATTGAAAAGATGTTGTGAAAATATGGGGAAAAAGACATGGCCGTGGGACTAACTCGAGCAGTGAGATCTTCGAAAGCAAAATTACAAGAATGAGAACATTGAATAAAGGCATTGTCAGATCAGCGGAAATAGTTTGTTACATCATATTCTGAATCTGCTTCACAGAACACCACAAGCAACATAAACTGGGATAAGATGACAGCCCCGTATGGAGGGCTATGCAGACCATGCTAGTGTGTTGCTCAGTAAACTGCACTATCTGCACAGCATGGAGAGTATTGCAAACTTTACGATCATATGCTAACTATACTTGCAACAGATTACTGCCTACAATGGGAAGGTTTGCTGTGAGTATGTGTTCATCAGAAACTGAGGGACAGTGCGTGTGTGTGTGCGTGCGCGATTGGCGTGGTTGAATGTGAAACTCAGTGTTTGAGAAGGAACGCACATGGAAGAAATTATTTTAAATACGAACAACTGGCAGGCTTTTTGTTAATCAACAGAGAGAATGAGAGAAGTTTCATGGACAGATGAGGTAAAGTGTTTGAGAATGTTAAAATAAAGTCATTGCCAGACACAATAGCAATATACATCGGTGTGCACATGAATGACAGATGGATGGGAGTTTGGTGTGAGGTCGAATCAGATTTGCTTGGGCAGGTTTGAAGCCGAGAGTGTCAGCAGCAGATTATTAACTTCATTAAGACTGTACTTCATAGCTCAAGGTTCAAACAGCAGATGGAATAAACCAGTGAGATATATTCTGGGGTGGTGAGTCTTTCAAGTTAGAAATGGTCAGGGTATGGTGTCAGGAATCACCTCATGCTCAAAGGGATCACCCACAGTTGTGACTTGTCTGTTTCAATCGCAGATATTGGCCAGAGATGGGATGGAAGTGGAGTTTGTAATCAGAACAGTGGAGAGTGATCTCCATGCTGTTAATACTTAAATACCAAAGGCAATGATACAATAAATTTTAGATCTCCGCTGAAACTGAGTAGGTCAACATAGAGACCCATGAGTAACACTGCCAGAGCAGAGAGGGAGACAGTAATTGAACACATTCCTTGATGTAGTTAGTAGTGGTCTGTAGAGTGAATATCTGGATTGAGATTTTCAACAGGAACAATAATAATGACAAGAAGTGTAGACTATATGAAAGAACAGTAATACAGTCATAACCGGTTTATAGAAAAACAAATATGGACAGTGACACTTACCAGGAACACCAACGATAGCCAGGAAAGGGTAATAAAAATATTGAATAATGAGAAGAGCGTAATAGATCCGTGTTGATAATGACCTCCAATAAAATACAGAAAGATACCAAACATAATAGGATAAACTCCTGTCTATTTTTGGAACACGCCAGTCTAATGTTCCCAGATTCGGATACATTTTTGGAACATTCCAATCTAATGTTCTCAGATTCGGATCTCTCCGCCCCCTCTCTCTAAATCTGCTGATCCCTGTTAGTGCTGTCGGTGATGCTCCAGCTCATGTTATGGGATAACACATTGAACGGCGCCCATTTATCATTAAAAAATGGAAACCCTCCACTGGGATAATTAGAATCCATGGAGATTGGCATTAATCACAGTCACTGAACAAACACTGGGAAACTGAGCAAAGGCTACAACAATGGATGAATGGGCACCGCACAACAATCAACAGACAGGAGTGTTCCCTTCCAGTTGGGGAATACTTCATTGGTCATTAAACCCCGGACCTTCTGGTGACCATCCTTCAAGGTGGACTTCGGGACAGGCAGCAGCGAACAGTGGCTGAACAGAGGCTGACAACTAATTTCGGGACCCAGAGGGAGGTCCTCAACCCGGACATTGGGTTCACGTCACATTACAGGTGACCACCATTGCACTGTATACACACACACACACACACACACACACACACACACACACTCCTATACACACACATGTATATGGACACACATGCACACAGACACGCACACAGACACACACACACACACACTTACAGACACCCACACTCAGACAGGTATCCGATCAGAGATTTAGACCACTCTGCACTCATGCACACACATATACACTCTCTCTCTCTGATACTCAAACCACACCCCCCACCCCAGCCACGCACACACACTCCCACACTCACATATGCACCCCTCACAGACTTAAGAAACTCTACATCACTCACACCCATATACACTCCCTCTCACACTCACAACCCCCAACCAAGACAAACACACACACACAAACAAACAGACAAAGACCCACATGCACGCATATATTTTGTGGGGTGAATTTGTACTTGCAGAGTTACATTGTACTTTGCTCAACAACTGCATGAATTCATGTAAAACTCTATTATCTCACTTTTCAGATTAGAATCAATCTAAACATCATGGTATAGACAGAGAACACAGGGGCGAACACCTTCAACATATTGTCTAGCTATCAATCAATGTTACAGCTAACCTGAGAATGCAACTTTAAAAGAAAAAGGTTTTGTGATTTACACATGAAAGAAGTGAAACTATCATGGTATTCGAACAGATGAAAGACTCAAAAGACAATCAAGGTATTTTTCAATGTATAATTTCAGTTACATCACACTGTTAAGTTTTGCTATAAATTCTGTGCCTTAGAAGTGTGGCCTCCACTATCGCCTGATGAAGGAGCGTCGCTCCGAAAGCTAATGTGATTCCAATTAAACCTATGACTATAACCTGGTGCTGTGTGATTTTTAACTTTGTATACCCCAGTCCAACACCGGCATCTCCAATTCATGACTAAACAAACAGGTTCAGTTAACCAGTTCCACACATCACTTTTCATATCACTATAAAAGGGAACATTTACTGGGATTGGATGGAATGGATGAGGGTTGCTGAGGGATGGACCATAAATCTTTAAACCTTTTAAATCTTTTTTTAACTTGTATATGAGAGTATTAACAAGACACTACAGGGGTCTACATATGTTCCGCTCTGTTTATGAAAGAAGGCAATTATAAAATAACAGATCGGCTGCATAAAAAAAACACTCGGGTGGGTAAGTTTCTAGATACCTCAACACAAAGTACGGTACTTATTGACCAGTTGTGAGGCTACTCCTGGTTTTAATGCCCTGTTGTCAAATCCTTACATAACCTTGAGACAGAGCAATGAGACTGCTGCTCAGAAACAGGCCGAAGCAATTCTGTCCCTATGGACCTATTACAGAGGGATAGGAGAAGGCCATTCAGCTCATATTAGCCTGTTGCTACTTGAAAAGGTGGACATCTAGAATATTGGCACATTTTGCCAACAGAATCATTCAAAACAAAGAGCTATGTCGCTGCAGCTGTATGAGGTGTTACTGAGAGGGCATCTGGAGTACATTGTGTTGTTTGTGTTTCTGTAACTGAGAAGGGATGGAACTCCATCAGGTAGAGTTTACCGGCTGCTCGTAATCCATGGGTTGCTGTGTCATTTAATGTCTCGGGTCTGTTACACGGGACATGAGGAGGCCATTCAGCCTTTCCAGTCTATTACACAGGGCCACGAGGAGCCCATTCAGCCTCTCGAGCCTGTTCCAGAGGGACTGGAATTGTTTATTTAACTTTCAGGTCTGTTACGCATAAATATTAATTTTAAATTAGTTTTGGAATAGGAAAGACCTAATGTAAATATTAAAGTTCTAACTTTGAACAAGGGCAATTTTGAAAGTGTTATGGAGACCTGTGAAAGGCTGATTGCAATAACCTATTCACAGGTAAAGGGATGGTTGGAAAATGCAGGGCCATTAAACTGGGTTTCAGCGAGTCCAGAGCCAACGTGTTCCCATTAGAGAGATGGGCAAAGCTGGTGGGTGCAGGGAGTACTGGATGGCTAGATATATTGATGCTCTGGCCAAGGTAAGAAAGGAGGCATATGACAGGTAAACAGAGCTGAGATCAATTGAATCCCTAGAGGTGTATAAGGGCAGCAAGTGTATAGTCAATGGGGAAATCGGGTCAGAAAAGTGTGGACAAGGGATGGCTTTAGAAATAGGGTTAATGAGGCATTGAAGAAAATCTACACATCCCTTTATGGCAAAAGATTAACTCGGGAGAGAATATGGCCCATTAAAGATCAGTCAGGCTACGTATGTGTGGAACTACATATACATAGGTTGGAGGGATACGAAACAAGTATTTCTCCTCAGTATTTAATGTGGAGGAGGTTACAAGAGCGAGAGAATGAAGAAATATATAGTGATACCTTGAAAAGTGTCTATATTACAAGGAGGTGTTGGACATTTTAAAACACATAAAGATGAACAAGTCCCGGGAACCTGAGCAGTTGTATCCCAGATATTTGTGGAAAGCTAGGAAAGAGATGCTCAGCATTTTGCTGATATATTTGTAACATTGATTTCCATAGGTGAGGTGTCAAAAGACTGTAGGGCTGCTAACATAGTGTCATCAGTTCAGAAAGTAAGGAAAAAACAGGTAACTATAGATCGATGAGCCTGACGCTAATGGTGACTAAATTGTTGGAGGAGATTTCGAGGAAAAGGATCGATATGCATTTGGAAAGACAAGGACTGAAGAGGGCTTTGTACTTTGGAGATCACATTTCACTGACTCGGTGGAATTTTTTGAGGAAGTGATGAAGATGATTGATAAAGACAGGACAGTGGATATTGTCTTGATGGAATTCAGTAAGAAAACCAAACTGTTCTACATGGTAGACTGGTTAGCAAGGTCAGACTGCCTGGGCTCCAGGGAGAGCTCACCATTTAGATCCAACATTTTCTTGAATGCCAAATTTGTTGATGTAGTCGGCAGTGAAGAATGATCTGTCAGATTATAATGGGACTTTGTTGAGGTGAACCGAGGAGTGGCAGATGGAGTTTATTTTAGTTAAATGTGAGGTGTTGCATTTTGGCAAGACAAATCAGGGCAAGACATATAGGTAGGGTCCTATCGAAATCTGCCAATCAGGGAGAATTCCATCGAAATTATCGAATCCCACTAGTGAGGAAACAGCCTATTCGACCCATTGAGGCCACACCGAACCTCTAAACAATATTCCACTGGACAAACCCCTATCCTAAACCTCTGATCCTGCATTTCCCATGGCTAATCCACCTCGCCTAAACATTCCTGGGTACTTCAGCATGGCCTATCTACCATTATCTGTATATCTTTATACTTGCAGAGGAAAACATAACATCCGGATGAAACTCATGCAGACACGGGGAGAATGTGCAAACTCCACACAGGCAGTCATTCAAGGATGGAGTTAAACCCAGATCGCTGTGCTCTGAGGTAGCAATGTTAGTCACTGAGCTACTGTGTCACCTTGTGGTGCAGGTTCTCCGTTCCTTGAAAGTGCTGTCACAGGTAGACAGCGTAGTGAAGAAGGCACTTGGTGATCTTCCCTTTATTGGTGCGTGCTTTGAGTCTAAGCGTTTGCAAGACATGTTACATCTGTACAGGACATTGGTTTGGCCACTTTTGTAATACTGCCTTTAATTCTGGTCACCCTGCTGTCGGAAAGATGTTGTCAAACTTGAAAGGATGCAGAACCGATTTAAAAGAATGTTGCAGGGGTTGGAGGGTTAGAGTTACGCGGAGAGTTTGAATAGGCTGGGACTATTTTCAACTTTTGAGGCTGAGAGGGGATCTTAAAGAGGATTATAGAATCATGAGGAGCAGAGATAAGGTAAACAGTCAACGTCTTTTACCAAGGATAGGCGAGTCGAAAATTAGAAAACAAAGGTTTAAGGTGAGAGGGGAAAGATTTAACAAGGGACATGAGGGACAACATTTTCACACAGAGACTGCTGTGTGTATAGATTGAACAGCCAAAAGAGGTTGTGGAGACAGATACAGTTACACCATTTAGAAGGCCTTTGGATGGATACATGCATGTGAAGTGTTTAGAGGGATATGGGCCAAGTGCTGGCAAGGGGGACGAGATTTATTTAGGATAGTTGGTCGGTATGGATGATCAGACCGAAAGGTATTTTTCCATGCTGTACATCTCTGAGACTCTATTGTCTCTTGAGTGTATAACGCAGGAACAGGAGGAGGCTATTCAGATTCTGAATTCTGTCAGTCAGCTTGTTTGCTCAATTATTGTGAGTAAAACACAAAAATACATCATTCAGATTTTGATGGTGTTTTACAGAAACAGGAGAAAGGCTTTTAGTCAAGAGATGCTGTAAGGAATGGAAAGAGGCCATTCAGTCCCGCAACTCCATACCACAGGAGCAGCAGGTGAGCACAGAGATATTGGAGCCTGTTACTCAGTAGCAGGAGGAGGACATCTACTTTCACAAACTTTGGATCAGGAGGCAGTCACTCAGTTGCTCAAGATTGGGACATAGGAACAGGAGGCAGTCATTCAGCTGCTTGAGACTGGGGCACAGGGAAAGGAGGGAGTCACTCAGAGCTCGAAACTGGGACACAGGGAACTCTGGAGGCTAGTGAGGCCCGAGGATCCTGT
Source organism: Hemiscyllium ocellatum (assembly GCF_020745735.1). NCBI lineage: Eukaryota > Metazoa > Chordata > Chondrichthyes > Orectolobiformes > Hemiscylliidae > Hemiscyllium > Hemiscyllium ocellatum. The sequence goes on along the minus strand of NW_026869136.1, from coordinate 146,601 downwards.
TACGCAGGAACAAGAGGAGATGACTCAGTCCCCAACAGTATGGGACACTGGGAGAGATGCGGAGTTTTCTTGGAACAAACAGAAATATATGAATAAGTTGCATTACTGATCCATTTAATTCTGCCCCACCATTCATAAAGACCACGTCTGATCGATTATGATTCCCTCATTCCATTAAACCAAGACTGCCCTCTCTGCAGCCTCTGCTCCATTTGTTGGTCATGTTGCAGACCCAGATGCTGCAACAACACTCACCATGACTCATCCAGAGGGATGGATCTAACAGGATGAATCAGGATTTGAAGGGTCCAATCACAAGAATGAAAATACAAAATAAAGATATTGCCAGATGTTTACTTCTCTCACATTCGCAATCCAACTCACATAACCACTCCATTCATTATACTTTCAGGATGGAGCACTGTGTAGATCCGGCTCGTGACTGCTGAGTGCAACCCAGCAATATCCAGAATGGAACTCTGTGCAGCCCACACCAATGCCTGATCCATAATCCTGGACTAAATATCCAGCGTGGGGAGCTGTGCACTGCACACTGGTTCATTCATATATAAGCCCAAGCTATTGCATTGTTCGGTAACACTGTGTTAGATCACTGCCCAGTGTGGGGAAACTTGCAGCCAATTTTGGAACTGACAGGATGTGCAGTTCCCATCCATTTACAGCTCCATATCTCCACTGTACCTTGATAAGGGGTGCTGCGTATATAAAAATCACTGCGAGGAAGAGATGTAAATGGAAACAATTTAAATACCAATAGTTCTGATAAAGACGCATATCACTCTAGTATTTAATGATGAAATAACTGAGATAATATCCAATGAGGTTTTGTGAACTGGGCAAAGAAGTAAGAGCGGGATGGTGATGTTATCGTGGTTACACTAAAAGCCTCTAAATAATCAATGGGAATTAGAGGAAGAAATATGCAGGGAGACTGGCGAGACTTGCAGGAGCAATAGGATTGTCATAATAGGTGATTTTAATTTTCCTAACATAGACTGGGACTTCCAGATGATTAAGAACTTAGATAGAACGTAATTTGTTAAGTGTGCTCAGGATAGTTTCCACAAGCAATATATAGAGGGTCCTACTGGGGAAGGGACAAACTCAACCTACTGTTGGGAAATAGGGGTCGGATAGGTGACGGAGGTAAAGTGGGGTAGAATTTTGCGAAAAGTGACTAGAGCTTTATTAAATTTAAGATAGTTATGGTAGGGACAACATTGGTACACGGATTCAAGTTCTAAGTTGGGGAAAGGCGTATTTTGTTGAAATTAAACAGGGGATTGCTGGGGATGATTGGAGTAGTTTGTTTCCAGGGAAAAGGATCCCGGGCAACGGAGCGGGCTTCAAAAGTGAGATAGTTCGAGTTCAAGGTCTACATGTTCCTGTGAGGGTGAAGGGAAAGTGAGGCTGGAAGAGAGAACCCTGGATGACAAGCGATATTGAGGCTCTGACCAGCAAAAAAAGGAGGTGTGGCTCCGTTACAGACAACTGGGACCAAGGGAATCTCTGGAGGTACACAGGGGATACAGGAGTTTACTGAAGGAGCAAATCAGCAAGGCGAAAAGGGGGTATGAGATAGCCTTGGCTGAGCAGATTGTTGTGAATCCAAATTCAGTATAGTAAAGAAAAAGGACAATCAGAGGGAATAGGACGTCTAACAACCAAAATGGGCATGCATGTGTAAAACCTCAAGAAATGGTTGAATTCCTCAATTCCCCCTCTGTGTTTATCATGAAGAAAGACATGAAGACCTGTGACCTTTGGGGTGTTAATTGTCATATATTGGGACAGTCCATATCATTAATGGTACTAATGGATATTTTAGAATGCTTAAATTCAGATAAATCTCTTGGTCCTGACCAGACAAATCCAAGAACACTGCAAGAGGTGAGAGAAGACAGTTCAGGGTCTAAGGACCCGGAAGGCTGGGCCGTAACAAACATGCCCTTATTCAAGAAGGGCTGAAAATAAATGCCTGGGAAATATAGACCAGTATGCTTCACGTCTGTTTTCGGTAAACCACTTGAGAAGGTTCTGAGAAAGAAGATATGCATGCATTTGGAAAGACAGAGTTTGACTTGGAGCAGTCAGCATGGCTTTGTGCATGGCAGATCATGCCTTACATATTTTGTTAGAGTTTTTGAGGAAATGACCAGAAAGGTTGACAAGGGCAGGGTGGAGGACATAGTCTATATGGATTTCAGTAAGGCCTTTGATAAGGTTCCACGTGGTCGGCCGATCTGGAAGGTTAGATCGCAAGGACTCCAATGTAAACTGGCAAATTGGCGACACAATTGGCTTGACGTTATGAAGCAAATGGCTATTGTGGAGGTATGCTTGTCGGACTGGAGGCCTGTGACTAGTGGAGTGCCTTAGGGGTCGGTCATGGGCCCATTGCTGTTTATTATCTATATCAGTGGTTTGGACCAGAGTGCACAACGCAAGGTTAGTAAGTTTGCAGATGACTCTAAATTAGGAGACATCATTTACAATGAGGAACATTATCAGAAATTGCAGCAGTACCCTGGTCAGCTGAGGAAGTGGGCTGAGAAATAGCAAATGGAGTTTAATATAGATAAATGTGTCGTCTTGCATTATGGAAAGTCAAATCCAGGTTGGAGTTTAATGATGAATGAGAGGGTCTTAAGGAGTGTAGTGGAACCAAAGGAGTTTGGAGATCAGGTGCACGGCTGTCTGAAATTTGAGTCCCAGATACACAGGACAGTGAAGAAGGCTGTTGGGGTACATTGGCCTTCATCAGGGCATTGTGTATACATGTTGGGACGTTATGTTCCTGTTGTACAGGATGTTGGTAAGACTGCAGTTGGAGTATTGTGTTCAGTTTTGTTCACCTTGCTCTAGAAAGGATATTATTGAACGAGAAAGAGTGTAGAAGAAATTTACAAAGATATTTCCCGAGCTAAAGGGTCTAAATTATAGGCAGAGTTTGGACAGGTTAGAACTTATTTCCTTACAGCGTAGGAAACTGAGAGGGTTCTTATAGAAGTGTAACTCTTATAAAATCATGAGCGGCGTGCATGGGGTGAATACTTCAATTTTTTTCCCCAAGATTGGGGAATCGAGGACTAGAGGACAACCATTAATATTTGGAAAGGAAAAAATATATACAAAGGAACCTGAGAGGCAACAATTTTACACAGAGTGTGGTACGCATATGGACTGAGCTGCCAGTGGAAGTGGTAAAGGTGGGTACAATAACAACATTGAAAAGTCATTTGGACAAATACAGATAGGAAAGGATTGGGGGATACAGAGCAAGGGCAGGGAAATGGGGTGAGTGTGGATACAGAGCAAGAGCAGGGAAATGGGGTGAGTGTGGATACAGATCAAGGGCAGGGAAATGGGGTGAGTGTGGATACAGAGCAAGGGCAGTGAAATGGAGTGAGTGTGGACGGACACTTTGGTTGGCATGGACCAGCTGGGCTAAATGGTCAGCCATACTGGCATTCTCGTGCAGTATGACTGTAAGTGAGTGTGTTTTGGAGTGGAGACAGGGTGGGGGAGACTGAGAAAATATGTCATGGAAGGATATGTTCACAGGTGTCAGAATGCTGAAATGAAGCCATTTCGATAGTATCATGCAACACGGGTCATTATTATGAAGAATTATGAGTGAAGGGGATATTTCTGTGAGTTCAGGCGATGTAGAGTTTTGGATGAGCATTTGTTCTGCAGCTTTGTACCTGGGAGTGAGGACAGTAGAGTCTTCGCCTCACTGGACTGAATCTACCAAAAAACTGTCTCAGTGACATTTTCATTGAGTGTGACAGAGGGGTTGTATGCACGAGGCCGAGCTAGTTTCCTGGTGCTATCTTACCAAACTCATCTCATTAACTACCCAGCCCACTCCATAGTGTCCCTCTCATACAATGCCAGCCCGGTTCTCCCACCCAACATGACTGGAGTTATTCACAGTCGCCTGGATGCCCCTGGATATTCTGTGATTCCTGGCAATGATGTCATCTCTAAAAGGCTAATTGTCACACGGTTGACCTTTCTCAGTTTGGAGCTGCCCTGCACAGTTTACCCCGGGCATGGCAGCTAAGGGGAAATTACACCACGGTTTGTTGACAGCAGCACGAAGTTCGCGGTGGATGGGCTAGTACAGAGGGGGACCATTCTCTTCCCAGAGGGGGCCACACCACCAGACCCATCGACCCATCTGACTTCACCACCCAGCTCAGTGCAGTATCTGCGGTCTGAAGAAATGTCCAGCAATACAGGACCTGCAACAATAACCTTCCCGGCTCTGTCAGGATAAGTCACCGTATTCTCTCTGCTCCCTCACACCCACTGTATATCTGTTATAGCACCGACCCACGAACAAGGCTCATGCTCCACCACTCTCAATGCTGCATGCATCATCTTCCCTCTCTTTCTCTCTTGCATTTCTAATGCCCCCCACACAGTTATAGAATATTCTGGAGAATGCCAATTATGGAATGTTCCAGATAATGTTCCAACTTAACATCTGGATAGGAATAACGTGATCAAGGATAGTCAGCATGGTTTGTGAAGGGCAGGTCATGCCTCACAAACCTTATTGAGTTCTTTGAGAAGGTGACCAAGGAAGTGGACGAGGGTAAAGCAGTAGATGTGGTGTATATGGATTTTATCAAGGCGTTCGATAAGGTACCCCATGGTAGTCTAATGCAAAAACTACGGAGGTATGGCATTGAGGTTGCATTAGAGGTTTGGATTAGGAATTGGCTGGCTGGAAGGAGACAGAGGGTAGTAGTTGATGGTATAGGTTCATCTTGGATTGCAGTTACTAGCGGTGTTCCACAAGGATCTGTTTTGGGACCATTGCTGTTTGTCATTTTTATAAATGACCGAGAGGAGGGGCTTGAAAGCTGGGTGAGCAAGTTTGCGGATGACACGAAAGTCGGTGGAGTTGTGGACAGCGAAGAAGGATGTGGCAGGTCACAGCGGGATATAGATAAGTTGCAGATTTGGGCAGAAAGGTGGCAAATGGAGTTCAATGTAGCTAAGTGTGAAGTCATTCACTTTGGTAGGAGTAACAAGAAGATGGATTACTGGGCTAATGGTAGGCTACTTGGTAGTGTGGATGAGCAGAGGGATCTTGGTGTCCATGTACAAAGGTCTCTGAAAGTTGCCACCCAGGTAAATAGTGCTGTGAAGAAGGCATATGGTGTACTGGGCTTTATTGGTAGAGGAATTGAGTTCCGAAGTCCTGAGGTCATGTTGCAGTTGTATAAGACTCTGGTGCGGTCTCATCTGGAGTATTATGTGCAGTTTTGGTCGCCATACTATAGAAAGGATGTGGAGGCATTGGAACGAGTGCAGAGGAGGTTTACCAGGATGTTGCCTGGCATGGTAGGAAGATCATATGAGGAAAGGCTGAGGCACTTGGGGCTGTTCTCATTGTAGAAAAGAAGGTTTGGGGAGATTTGATAGAGATGTACAAGATGATTAGGGGTTTAGATAGGGTTGACACTGAGAACGTTTTTCCGCTAATGGAGTCAGCTGTTATTAGGGGACACAGCTTTAAATTAAGGGGTGGTATGTATAGGACAGATGTTAGGGGTAGATTCTTTACTCAGCGGGTTGTGAGTTCATGGAATGCCCTGCCAGTAGCAGTGGTGGACTCTCCCTCTTTATGGTCATTTAAGCGAGCATTGGATAAGCGTATGGAGGTTATTGGGCTAGTGTAGGTTAGGTAGGCTTCGGTCGGCGCAACATCGAGGGCCAAAGGGCCTGTACTGCACTGTATTTTTCTATGTTCTATGTTCTATTTTCCCAGTTCCAGGAAAACGGCTGTGCCCGAGTGTGTAACACGTAAGAGGGTGGAGTAGAGATGTACATTTTTCAAATCACACACAATTAAAATCCATCATGAGGCCATTCAGTGCTTCAAATATGCACACACATTCATTACGTTCGGTGGTGATCTGATGGTTTTCTCCGCTCCATGTCACAGGAGCTTTCATTCACTCAACCGCCAGCTTCCTGTTACCGAGCAGACGATTCTCAGAAGTTTTTTTTTACCCCAGTTTTCTTTCAGCTTGCGTTCAGATGGCATTTCGCATGGGAACGGAATCTCCGAACAATATATTTCATATACATTATAAAATCATGCAGCAGTCAGCATGCTTTCTACAGACCAATCAAAAACATGCACTTATTTTATGGTTATCAATATCCAATCACAATTAGTCATTCTGGTGATTTCACTTGTGTTACCTTATTGTATTCAGCCAAAGACAGCTTCCAAACACTTGTCTCATTATAAAATACAATTTCTAGCAGAGAATATTTTTATCCTCAGCCGTTATCATGACCGTTACATCAAATATACATTTTACCTTGTCATGAAAGTTTATCTTGCCCTTTGTCTGTGACTGATTCTGCGTGTAACAGTTACACAGTCTCCCACTCAATTGGCTGGATGGTTGGTTTGTGATGCAGAGGGAGGACACCAGCGCAGGTTCAATTCCCCACATTGACACAGATTACCATGAAGGGGATGCTCTCTCAACCTCACCCCATCATCCAAGTGGTGATCTTCAGCGTTAAACCACCATGAGTGGTCTATCTAATGAGAGTTCATTGGGACTCTATTCTATCAATGTTAGCATTTTAATTTTTGTAACAAAAAGTTTTATTGAAGAAGAGATTTCTAATATTATATTAAACCAATAACAAAGCAACTCAAATAACAGAACAAAATTACACCCTTGTGCATGTAGATCCAAAATAAGTTAAAGTCTATAAACGGACAGAAGAAAAACAAAAATAAACAATAAATAATTCGGCTCAGCATAACACAATGATAGCTCTCATTCTTCGAGAGCATTACACATTCATATGTTCATAATTCTTCATATTTGATACATTAGAGAATATTGTCATGGCTATATAAATGCCCTTATTACAGTGGTAGATAAGCCTGTATCGCGGTAATCCAAAAAGGGTTGTCATATCTTATATAAATCTGCTTTCCGGTGCACCACACTGGTGAGAAAGTCCAAAGGGATATTTCCCATGACGAGCTTATAATGACCCAACAGACCCGGGGTTGGGGAGCTTTCAGACATCCAACACAACAGAATATATTTCCTAGCACAGGAAGTATGGGGGAGATACTATACGAGTATTTTGCATCAGTATTTACTGTTAAAAAGGATATGGAAGTCGTAAAATGTAGGGAAATAGATGCTGACACCTTGCAAATTGTCCATATTACAAAGGGGAAAGTGTTGGATCTCTTGAAACAGGTTCCAGGAACTGATCAGGTGTACCCTAGAACTCTGCGGGAAGCTAGAGAAATGATTGCTGGGCCTCTTGCTGAGATATTTGTAACATGGATAGTCATAGGTGACGTGCTGGAAGACTGGACGCTGGCTAACGTGGTGTCACTGCTTAAGAAGGGCAGTTAGGACAAGCCAGGGAACTATAGACCAGTGAGCCTGATGCTGGTGGTGGGCAAGGTGTTAGAGGGAATCCTGAGGGACAGGATGTACGTGTATTTGGAAAGGCAAGGACTTATTAGGGATAGTCAACATGGCTTTGTGCGTGACAAATCATGTCTCACAAACTTGATTCTATCTTTTGAGCAAGTAACAAAGAGGACAGATGAGGGCAGAGGGGTAGATGTGATCTATATGGACTTCAGTAAGGGTTGTGATAAGGTTCCCCATGGGAGACTGATTAGCAAGGTCAGATCTCATGGAATACAGGGAGAACTAGCCATTTGGATACAGAACTGGCTCAAAGGTAGAAGTCAGAGAGTGGTGATGGACGGTTGTTTTTCAGAACGGAGGCCTGATACCAGTGCAGTGCCAGAAGGATCGGTGCTAGATTCACTACTTCTGTCATTGACATAAATGATTTAGATACGAGCGTAAGAGGTACAGTTCGTAAGTTTGAAGATGACACCAAAATTGGAGGTATAGTGGCAGCGAAGAGGGTCACCTCAGATTACAATGGGATCTTGACCAAATGGTCAAATGGGCTGAGAAATGTCATATGGAGTTTAATTAAGATAAATATGAGGTGCTGCACTTTTGGAATTTTAGCAGGACTTATACACTAAATGGTAAGGTCGTAGGGAGTGTTGCTGAACAAAGAGACCTTGGAGTGCAGGTTCATAGCTCCTTGAAAGTGGAGTCGCAGGAAGATAGGATAGTGAAGAAAGCGTTTGGTATGCTTTCCTTTATTTGTCAGAGTATAGAGTACAGGAGTTGGAAGATCATGTTGCGGCTGTACAGGACATTGGTTAGGCCACTGTTAGAGTATTGCATGCAATTCTGGTCTCCTTCTTATCGGAAACCTGAAAGGGTTCAGGAAAGACTTACAAGGATGTTGCCAGGGTTGGAGGATTTGAGCTATAGGGAGAGGCTGAACAGGCTGGGGCTGTTTTCCCTGGAGCATCGCAGTCAGAGTGGTGACACTATAGAGGTTTGCAAAATTATGAGTGGCATGGATAGGGTAAATAGGTAAAGTCTTTTCCCTGGGGTCGGGGAGTCCAGAACTAGAGGGCATAGGTTTAGGGTGAGAGGAGAAAGATATAAAAGAGACCTATGGGATAACTATTTCACACAGAGGGTGGTGCGTGTATGAAATGGGCTGCCAGGTGTAGTGGGGGAGGCTGATGCAAGTGCAACATTTAAGAGGAATTTGGATGGGTAAATGAATAGGAAGGGTTTGGAGGGATATGGGCTGGGTGCTGGCAGGTGGGAGTAGATTGGTTTGGCATATGTGATTGGCATGGATAGGTTTGACCGAGGGGTCCGTTTCCATGATTTACATCTCTATGCCTCTATGACTCTATGAATTATAATAATCTCCGTTTTTGGTGCACCATTCTGTTGAGAAAGTCCAAGGGGATATTCTCCATAATGAGCTTACAAAGATCCAACCGCCCCGGGGAGTTTTCAGACATCCAACACAACAGAATATTTTTCCTAGCACAGGACGTAAGGATATATATATATATATATTCCAATGTGCGTCTGCGAAGGATACTCTGGACAGGTCCAGGAAAAGAGAAACCGGGTCCATCTCCAATTCGGTCCCCAAGACCCACTCTACCACACCGAACACAGTGCTTCAATATATATGAAGCCTACAGTAGGGCCACATGCAATAAGTAAGAGTGTCTGTAGTCATTCTGCATTTAGAACATGCTGAAGATAATCCCACTTTGAATTTTGAGAGAAACTCTGGTGTCAGATAGACCCTATGAAGAATTTTCAACTGCATGGAATGGGGCCTATTACAGATAAAATCCTTTGAGCATTTTCACAAATATTCTTCCATGTCTCCGAAGACATCTAAACCCCCAACTCTCCCGCACAGACGTCACGAAGCTGCACAGTCTTGTCTGAGGGGACACTCTCCAACTAATGATAAAGGGTGCTGACAGAGAGGGTATTCTGAACAGTATAAATCAACTTCTCTATATCGGATCTATAAGTGTCTGTTAAAAGTAATTTTTTAATCAAATCTCTAATCTGAAAAAAACAGAAGAAGTGTCTGCTAGGTAGTCCATACTTACGAGTTATTTGATCAAATGATATCATTGTTTCTCCCTCAAGTAACACGTGATGGCTCAGTGGTTTGTACTGCTGACTCACAGCACCAGGGTTTGGTTCCAGCCTTGTGGGACTGGCTGTGTGGAGTTAGTATATTGTCAACTGTGTCTGCGTAGGTTTCCTCCCACAGTCACAAACATGTGCAGGTTAGATTAATTGGTCATTGCTAGAGAGCTCATAGTGTTCCATAATCTGTAAGTTGGGGAATTAATCAGGGTAAATATAGCATGGTAGGGAAATGGGTCTGGGGGAGTTACACTTCAGAGGTTGGAAGTGGACTTGTGAGGTCCAAGAACCTGTTTCCATACTGTAGGGATTCTACTAATTCTAAATCACCCAAGCAATGTACCCCCCTGCCTGCCCACAGTTTACACCTGGAATCCATCATCCTCGGTTGACAATGCGGTATACCAATTATGGGGTAAGAAACATGGTTTTGGCTGTATTGCCCTCAATCTGACGCATTGTCCTTCATTCTTTAACAGTATTGATCACCATTAATTTATGACAATACTCCATAAAGGATGTCATTTTATCTAATAACAACAGACTAATAAGGTTTCAAAAGCACAATCCTCCAGGGTCTTCCTTTCAGAGAGGTATGAGCCTCTCTTAAGGATGGAAGGAGGGGTTCGTGACTGTATGAGTGACGGAAAATGTTAAACATCAGCCTTGACAATAGGTTCATATAGGAGAGCTCAATGTCTAGCCATATTGTTGCCGAGACCTCTGCGGCCCAGGCACTCAAATAGGATGATTAAAAACTTAATTGATTGTTTTTAGTCGGGGAAATCAACTCCCCACAATCTGTGGGACAGTTGCAATTTTGTTAGCTCGATAAAGAATCGTTTCTAGTGCCAAATAAAAGAGCAAAACCAGTCATTCTTTTCCTAAAAAAAATGTTAGATTAAATTAGTTACAGTGTGGAAACAGGTCCTTTGGCTCAACAAGTCCATACCGACCCACCATTCACCCAGACACATTCCCCTACATTTATGCCATTCACCCAACAATTTAGCATGACCAATTCACATGACCTGCACATCCTTGGACTGTGGGAGGAAACCCACGCAGGCACGGGGAAAATGTGCAAGCTCCACACAGTCAGTAGCCTGAGCCAGGAAACGAACTCGGGCCATTGGCGCTGTGAGGCAGCAGTGCTAACCACTGTGCCACCGGCCACCCACATGCGTCATCTGTTTGGGAATTTTCAAAGAAAGCATTCACATGGGGTGTAGGAAATGAGAAAGGACATTCATTTTAATAACAGCTATCTGACCTAGCCAGGATATTGGAAATGCCTCCCATCTTTGAACGTCTTGTTTAATTTTGTCAAACAAATGGACATAGTTCACGTTAAATAACTGATCAAAGGCAGATGTAATGAATATACTGAAATAGGGAATCCACCCCTGTGACCATTTAAAAGGAAACCAGGATTTGGCCTCAGTATCAGGGATTTCCATAAGACCTCCCATAGGCATGGCCTCCAACTTTGTAAAATTAATCTTATCACCCGGAAAGGCAACAAGTGATTTAATGCATTGCATCACATGGACTACCGAAAATGCGGATTTGACAAAAATACATAAGACCCTCATCTGCATACAATGTAATCTTACGAGACTTCTATCCCACTTATGGGTCGGATGGCCTCCGCCAGTGGCTCAATCACCAACGTAAACAACAATGGTGAAAGGTGTCAACCTTGTCGGCTGCCTGGAGAAATATTAATATTACTGATTGGCACACAATTAGTGAGAACCGCAGTCAGAAGATCGCGGTAAAGGACCCTCACCAACCTGATAAAAACTTTACGTAGACCAAACCGTTCTAATGTACAGAAGAGATCCGGCCACTCAACTCAATCAAATGCTTGCTCTCATCTAAAGGAATCAATAATCCCTGGATAGATTGTTGTTGACACTCTAGATCATATTGATTAAACTCTTTACATGTCGGAAGTTCTGCGGCCCTTTATTTAACCTGTTTGTTCCTCTTTAGCAACGGAAGGCAGCAATGATTTCAGCCTTCATGCAAGTGTCTCAGATAGGATTTTGAAATCAACATTTAAAAGTGAGATTGGCGTGTAAGAAGCACAATCCTCCAGGGTCTTCCTTTCTTCAGCATCAGAGAGGTATGAGCCTCTCTTAAGGATGGAGGGAGGCGTTCGTGACTATATGAGTGACGGAACATGTCAAACATCAGCCTTGACAATAGGTTTATAAATTATTTATAAAATTTACTAGGAAATCTGTCAGGAATATATGCCTTTACTTTCTGCAGCTGCTTCACACCTGCTGCACTGACAATGGTGCATTAAGACACACAACTTATTCAGGGGTTACTCCTGGAGACCCAGGTTCTTGAAAAATGACTCCATCTTAATCCATCTATTCTCATTATGGCAAGTCTGAAATACCTCAAACAGGAGACATTATTTTTTTTTAATTGAAGGTAATTGTCCCAGTACCTTCCCTAATTGAGGTACTGGCTTGAGAGAGGCGGTCGTTTTCCTGGCTAAATATTTGCCTGGCTTATCACCATGTTCAAACCGCCTTTGTTTTGCAAAAGTAAGTTCCTTCTTGGCTGTCTGTGTGAGCGTGGAATTAACTGTAGACCAAAGCATTGTGATCCTCTGCAGCTTAGCCACTGAGGGTCTATCACAGTATGCCCTCTCGGTTGCCCTCAGCTGTGCCTCAAACCAACGTTCCTGCTCCCCCTTCTGCCGCATCCTCAGGAATAGTTATTTCCTTGGCATAAACCTTAGCAATTTCCCATAGAATGGATGGGTTACTGGTTGAATCTGAATTAACGGCTAAGAAAGATCTGAATTAATTACAGAAATATTCAATGAACTAACTAGCCTTCAGAATAACGGGATACATTCGCTGGTGTCTCGAATCTGTTATATTGCCCTTAACCTTAATCAATAAGTATGGTCAGAAATGGTAATATTCCCAATTGTGCAGCATGCCACCTAATCTAAGATTGTTGCAGGGATGGGGAAGATATAAACCCTCGTGTGGCAGTTCAGTGGGATAAAAAAGAAAATAAAAGCCCGACTTGTGAGGTAGATGTGCCTCCAGACATTCACCAGCTCTAGGTCTGCACACAAATCTTCGAATTACTAACATTGTAACGAGGATTTTGAGGGACCTTTGGACATTCTGCCCACCGTGGAGTCCATAAGACAGTTGAAATCTCCTTCTACGATAATGTGCCATGTTGCAAAATAACTGCATTTGGAAAATGCATCTACCAGGATTTTTAGAGTGTGCGCCCGGGGTGGGGGGTGGGTCGCAAATACCATTTAAAATATTGGATTACTTACCATAGTTCAAGGCGTGGGGTATTATGATCCTCCCGTGAGTGTCAAATACAATCTAGTAATTTAAATGGAAGATTCTTCTTATCCAGTATGGCTTCTCCCCTACTCCTAGTATTAAAAGACACAAAAAAAGACACATTCAAACCCGCCCTGTTGTAACGTCAAATGTTCCTTGTCATCAAGCTGCATTTCCTGCAATAGAAAACATCCACCCTCACTATTTTTAAGACTAGAAAGTAAATCTTTCCTCTTGAGTGGCCAGTGGCTCCCCTTAATGTTCCAGGTACACCATTTAAGCATATCATTATCCACAACAACTGTAGCAACATTTGAACTCGAGAGAGGAATAACTCGAATTACTGATTAATAAACAAAGTCTCATCGAGCTTAAAAACTACACAATCTAAAACTATTACAACTGACAAGCTCTCAACATTAAACATATAAAAAAACCAAAAAACTGAACAAAATCGATCGGGGAATTTAAAATATCCACAAAGTTTTCGCTTTCTCTGCACAGTCAGACGAGTTCATGGATCCATGAAATGCGATCCGGAGAACCGTTGGGTACCAGAGGGAATACTGATTCCCGATTCCCTTACTTTTCTCTTGATAGGTGTTAGTTTTGGAAGTAGGTGAGCACTTTTGTGATCGCGATCACAATTTCTGCTATATTTTCTTTAGTGATAGCAAGGGATAGATGTATAAAAATGGGCAAGAGTTACAGCTAGGGAAAAGCAATTGCGATGCGATTAGGCATGATTTAGGAAGCATAGAAGCGAGATGGAAACTGAAGGGGATAGGCACATTAGAAATGTGAAGCTTATTCAAGGAAAAGCTACTGTGTGTCCTAGATAAGTATGTACCTGTCAGGCAGGGAGGAAGGTGTAGAGTGTGAAGCTGTGGTATGTGAAGCAAATGGAATCTCTGGTCAAGAGGAAGAAGAAGGCTTATGTTAGAGATGTGAAGGCTCAGTTAGAGCACTTGAGAGTTACAAGGTAGCCAGGAAAGACCTAAAGGGAGAGCGTAGAAGAGCCAGGAGGAGACATGAGAAGTTGTTGGCGGATAGGATCAGGGTAAACCCTAAGGCTTTCTGTAGGTATTTAAGAAATAAAAGAATGACGTGAGTAAGAATAGGGCCTATCAAGGAGAGGAGTGGAAAGTGGTGTGTTGAGTCAGAGGAGATAGGGGAAGCACTAAATGAATATTTTTTCTACAATATTCACTCAAGAAAATAACGATCTTGTCGAGGAGAATACTGAGATACAGGCTACCAGACCAGGTGTGATTGAGGTTCACAAGGAGGAGATATTAGAAATACTGCAGAGTGTGAAAGTGGATAAGTCCCCTGGGCCGGATGAGATTTATCCTAGGATCCTCTGGGAAGCCAGGGAGGAGATTGCCGAGCCTTTAGCAATGATCTTTAAATCGTCATTGTCCACAGGAATAGTGCCACAAGACTGGAGAATGGGAAATGTGGTTCCCTTCTTCAAGAAGAGGAGTAGAGACAATCCTCATACTTATAGATCAGTGAGCCTTACTTCAGTTGTTGGTAAAGTGTTGGGAAAGGTTGTAAGGAATAGGATTTATAATAATCTAGAAAAGAATAAATTGATTAGGGATAGTCAGCACGGTTTTGTGAAGGGGAGGTCGTGCCTCACAAGCTTTATTGCGTTCTTTGAGAAGGTGACCAAACAGGTAGATTAGAATAAACCGGATTATGTGGTGTATATGGATTTCAGCACGACGTTCGATAAGGTTCCCCATAGTAGGCTATTGTGCAAAATGTAGAGTAATGGGATTGTGGGAGATATAGCAGTTTGGATCCGTAATTAGCTTGCTGAAAGAAGTCAGTGGGTCATGGTTGATGGGAAATGTTCATCCTGGAGTCCAGTTAGTAGTGGTTTACCACAAGGGTCGGTGTTGGGTCCACTGCTGTTCATCATTTTTATAAACGACCTGGATGAGGGCGTAGAACTTGGGTTAGTAAATTTGCAAACACTAAGGTCGGAGGAGTTGTGGATAGTGAGAAAAAATGTTGCAGGTTACAGAGAGACATAGATAAGCTGCAGAGCTGGGCTGTGAGGTGGCAAATGGAGTTTAATGCGGACAAGTGTGTGGTGATTAACCTTGGTCGGAGTAACAGGAATGCAAAGTACTGGGCGAATGGTAAGATTTTTGGTAGTGTCGATGAGCAGAGAGATTTCGGTGTCCAGGTACACAGATCCTTGAAAGTTGCCAACGAGGTTGACAGGGTTGTTAAGAAGGCATACAGTATTTTAGCTTTTATTAATAGAGGGATCAAGTTCCGGAACCATGAAGTTATGCTACAGCTGTACAAAAATCTACTGCGGCCGCAAAGGAGTATTGGATACATTTCTGGTCACCACATTATAAGAAGGATGTGGAAGCTTTGGAAAGGATGCAGAGGAGATTTACAAGGATATTGCCAGGTTTGGAAGGAAGGTCTTACGAGAAAAGGCTGAGGGACTTGAGGCTGTTTTCGTTAGAGAGCAGAAGGTTGAGAGGTGACTTAATAACGACATATAAGATAAACAGAGGTTGAGATAGGGTAAGCCTTTGTCCAAGAATGATGACGGTGATCATGAGGGGGCATAACTTTAAATTGAGGGGTGATAGATATAGGACAGATGTCAGAGGTAGTGTTTTTACTCAGAGAGGAGTAAGGGTATGGAACGTTTTGCCTGCAAAGATAGTAGATTCGCTATCTTTAAGTGCATTTAAATCGTCATTGGACAGGCATATGGACGTACATGGAATGGTGTAGGTTAGATGGGCTCAGATTGGTATGACAGGTCGGCGCAACATCGAAGGCCGAAGGGCCTGTGCTGCGCTGTAATGTTCTATGTTCTATATCATCAAATGATTTGTTTTCAGAATCACCGCCACTGAAAATCCCAAAAGGACATAATCCTGGAGCCCGTGAATTAAAGCCATTGGATCTTTCCCCTGGGTTCTGGAAGCTTCCATTAGTCTTTGTTTATCCCCATACCTATGTAACCACACGGGGACAGGGTGAGAACGCTGGTCTGAGCCTGACCTGTGCAGCGTAACCCCATGAACTGTCTCAGTCTTCATCCGTGTCTCTTCAGTTTCAAAGTGAAGGAATCACTGCAGCCAGTTCTCGAAAAATACTGACTGGCTGACCACCTGCTGTCTGGGCCAACAGACCGACGATGTGAACATTCTTCATCCTGCCCCTGTTCTCAATGTCGTCATCATGTTCAGTAAAGATACGGACCTGTTTTTCAACGATGAGTATCCTCTCTTGTGAGGAATTGATCGCAGACTCTCTCATGCAGTTTGGCGCTTGACATTGTCCATTTTGTTTCCAAAGCTGTCAAGTTGCTTCTCAAGTTTTTGGAGCGCATCTGAGAGTGGTCGTGGTTCTAGCCGCGGCTGAACTTTTCTTTAATCATGCCTTCAATCATTTTACGTAACTTGATGAACTCAGTGACCAAGACCTGGGTGAGTAACTGGGTCCAGGGAACGAGCAGAGTGGGTTGCAGATATCGCCTCAGGTATGCTCGATGCTTCTGATGGGTGCACCGTGTGTTACGACTTACTCATCCTTTTCCAAATTCTGTCATTTCCACTTGATAAAACGGGATTAGTAAAGATTCTATCACCCTTTTAGGGTTGAATTTTAAGTAAATTGCTGGAATAGAGTAGGTTCGGGAACCACTTTGTCCGTGCTGTGATGCAGAGCCCAACAAAGACCTTCTGGATTGCCGCCATCTTGGATTTCCCCTTTGACATTTTATCGATATTATCATTTCGGTTTGCATTAAATTCCTGGATGTTCTGGAGCAGTGTGATTTTGCACCACTGTCTACATTTTCCCCTACACTGACGAATTGCTGCCCATTCCTCGATAATCCTTGACTCTGTTGTTGCTTATGAGCCTTCTGTCTGTGCCTCAAAAATATTCAATATCTCTGCCTCCAAAGCTCTGCTGGGAAGTGAGTTCCAAATACTCTCACCATAGAGAAAACAAAAATCAACCTCAAGTGAGTGTGAGATTATTTTTGTCTCCTTACCTGAGAAAGGATATAATTAATTTGGAAGCAGTTTGGAGATGCTTCACTTCATGTATTCCCGGGAAGAGGGTCTTATATTATGAAGGCTTTAACAGGTTACTCTTGGAATGAGAGGTGATGTTATTGAAACATACAAAGCCGAGAGGAGAGTGGATCAGATAGATACCCACTGGATGTTTGTAAAATCCAAACTTTTTGTCATTTTTTATAGAATCACTACAGTGTGGAAGCAAGACATTCCGTCTATCATGTCCACACTGATCCTCGGAACTGTATCCCCCCTGGACTGCCCCCCCCCCCCCGTACTCTATCCATGTAACCCTGCATTTCCCATCACTAACCTATCTAACGTACACGTCCCTGTGCACTATGGGCAATTTAGCATGGATAATCCACTCTAAGCTGCATATCTTTCGACTGTGGGAGGAAACTGAAACACTTGGAGGAAACCCACGCAGACATGGGGAGAATGTTCAAAATCCAGGTTGTCCGAGGTTGGAATTGAACGCAGCGCCATAGCGATGGGAGGTAACAGTGCTAACCACAGATCCACCACGTGGTGCATCTGTTAGTTCTATTAGTTACGTGTGGCTGACTAAAGAAATCTCCCTGTCTTGTTCCTATCACTGAACCTCCCCCAGTCTGAGAACTTTATCATCAGCCAAATCACCAACCTGGTTACATTTAAAATTTGTTGTGAGCAGTGGAGGAGTGGGACGAGAAAAGAAAACAGTGACACCCTCCATCCTCATTCAGAGCATGAATTAGGAGAAATTCATAAAGTGATATTTCATTCCAGTGGGAATTCTCGTTCCCAGATGTTTGGGATGGCCAGATATTTATATTATACCGAGGCTTGCTTTGTCTGTTTATCTACAGACAGGTGACTCAGGGATAATGGTGCATGGAGAGCAAAGTGCAACTGGGACCACAATGAGATGTGCCACGACCTTACGGACTGGTGGAGTAGTGTCAAAGGGCTGAATGGCCCCCTCGTGTCCCTCAGCCCTGTGTTCTGATGTTCCATTCAGCCCTTCGGGCCTGCTACACAGAGGCAGATCGAGGCCACTCCCATAGTTAGGTGCAGTTGTGGAAATGTACTTGGAAAATGTAGGCTGGGCCAGAAAGTGCCCCCACCACTCCCCAATCCCTGTTTTCAGGCTTCCCCTCTCTGTAACGTCTGCTCCAAATGTGGGACATATTGCAGCCCCAGACATGCTGGGAATACAGCCCCATACTCCACCCAGGGTGAAAACAACAAATCCTCTGCTCTTCCTGAATGCAACATTTTACAACACGATTTCCAGGAAAATAACCCATTACTTTCCAAAAGCACAGCACGTGAAATTAATAAATAGGAACAGGAGTAGGTCAATCGGCCTCTCAAGCTAGCCCTGTCATTTAATAAAATCATGGCTGATCTAATCCAGGGCTCAGCTCCACTTTCTTGCCGACGCCTTGTATCCCTCCATACCTCTCTGGGTCAGGGAATTCCAGCCATTCACTACCTTCGGAGAGAAGACATCGGTTTGCATCTCAGATTGAAATCAATACTCCTGATTCGGTATCTATATCCTCGAGTGCGACAGTCTGCCCAGGAATGGAAACAACTTCTCAACATCTACCTTCTCAAGCCCTTTCTGTGTCTTGTATGTTTCAGCAGTATCACTTCTCATTCATTTATACCCCAATGGATGATCGTCTCACCATTTTAGAAATTCTCAATAACGAAACCCTTTCATCCCAGGAAGCTGCCTAATGTACCAACCTAGTTACTTGCTGTATCAACATGTTGAATTTTTGTTTCATACACAGGAATACTCCAATCCCTTTGTTCTGCTCCTTTTCTGGAAGTCCTGTCCATTAAATAACAACCTGCCTTTTGATTCTCAGTGTCATCCACAAACTCGGATGTATATTGCACTCAGTTCCCTCCTTTAGGCTGTCAGTATAGAGTGTAAATAACTGATGCCATCGGACTGATATTTGTGGTCATCCAGCAGATTCCTTTATCATAAAGATCCATTAATCCTGACTCTTCGATTTCTGTGTTAACCAGTTATCATCCCATGTTAATACAGGATCCGACGTCCTAGGACTTCCGTTTTGTGTAAGAACTTTTATTTTGTAATACCTTGTGGAAAAGCTCTGGAAAGCCTCGTGTCTACCAGATTCCCTTGATCAAGTCCACTTGTTACATTTTCAGGCATCTCCAGAAATACTTTACATGATTTTACAGGGCAAAATATAATTTCCCGTTCACAAATTCACACTGACTTTGTGTGAAGCTTTTCTAAATGTCCATGCTGGGCAAGTTTTCCAAACTATACTAGTCCCATCTGCTTTCATTTGGCCCATATGCCTCCAAGTTTTTTCCCAGTCATATGTTTGTCCAAATGAGTTTTAAATGTTGCAGCTGTATACACATCTACCATTCTTCCTCTGGCAACCCATTCCATACCCACACCACACTCTGTGTAGAAACGTTGTCCCTTCGTCCCTTTTAAATCTTCCCTCTTACACCTTAAACCCATTCCTTCTATGCCTGAACTCCCCCAGCCCGTGGAAAAGATCTTGGCTATTCACCCTATCCATTCCTCTCATGATTTTATAAATTTCTACAATGTCAGCCCGCAACCTTCTACACTCTATCTGATACTAACTTCAAGAACAAGCATTTAAAGATAAGCACTTCAAATTTGGAACTATCTTCAACATGACAGATAACTAATACTCAGCCCAAACTTCATACTGTGATTTGTTTTTCTCCATGTTACAATACTAAGGCGGCATGAAACGCTTACTAGTGCCAGTAAGAAGTCAAGCATCTGAATTTCTTTGTCTGAAGGGTGTGATGATCACTATAGTGAAAATGTATCTGTGGCCAGACCTATATAATACCTCATAGTCAACATTCTCCCTCCTGGCCTCCCTATGACGTTGTGTGGTTTTGTCTTCCTTATCTTGCAATCAATAGAGAGAACACCTTCCCCCCTTTCACAACTTAATTTAAACCCGTTTTGCAGAATCTTCTCATTCACACTGCTAAAAGCTCGTTTATCTTTTGTTACACTCTCTTTTCCCTGCAACCCATCCCCCTCTTCTGGCAAGGGATTAAAAGACCATTTTGCAATTGTATTCAGTTTTGAAGAAGTGTCACACTGGACTGGAAGCGCTAACTGTTTCTCTGTCTCTGCAGATGCTGACAGACCTGCTGAGTTTCTCCAGAAATGAATAAGCACAGAACAAATTTTCACTTAAACAAATGACTATGGATACTGGAAATACGAGTATAAAAATGTGGAGATACTGGGAGCTTTATAGAAGGTTCACTGGACCTGAAAGTTTAACTCTGCATTCACTCCAGAAAATGCTGCAACATCTTTAGAAATTTCTTCAGCAATTTCTGTTTTTGAACAATTTCCAATGATGTATGTCAAAGATGCCCAAACATCTTGTCCACCATGGAGCGCCGTACACTGGGAACTGAACGCATGGTGCAGAAGTTCGTTGATTCTGAAATTGCATAAGTTTGGCATCACTGACACTACAGAGCTCTGAATCATGGTCATGGAGAAAAACAGAGGGAAACACGTTCACTTCGAACACAGAACATGGCACTTTGGAAAGGAGAAGATTCGGATTAGTGCCTTAAATGGATTGAGTTTATGCAACAATTTGGAGTCGTGGCACCAAGGAAAGACTTCCAGCAGAAGGAGAATATGAAAATGGAAGTATTTCCACATCAGAAACCAAAGTAGGTCACTGAATACAGGGCTGATGGGTGAATTGGTCTCCGTGTGAAATGGGGAACAGTCAGTAGAATTGAATTGTAAATATTGAGGCTTAAACTGGGTTATCATCTGATGCTGTAGATCACAGCAGCAGGAGAAGCAGAATTGTTTTCAATGACAATCTGTACCTTTTTCCTCAGGATAATCCATCAGTCCACCATCACCATCCATGGTTCAGTGATGAGTGTGAACATGCCAGGGTCGGAATCACATGGACCTACTCCTGATGACATCCCATTAATGCGAACAGACTTGACTGGTTACACGATGAACAGCAGGACTAACATCTGATACAGAGGGAGAAATGATTCCAAGATTAACAAATCAGATTTAACCTCAGTCGGCCTGTCAAATCCATACATAAAAGTCGATGGACCATTAAATAACTTACTGGAAGGGAGGACTCCACAAATATCCGCATCCTAAATAATGGAACAGCCCTGTACGTCAGTGTAAAAGATGCAGTATCTGCACCATCCTCAGCCAGAAGCGTTGAGTCGATTATCCACCTCACCCTCGCCATGATGCCCACAGAATCACAGAGGGCAGTCACAAACCAATTCGATTCACTGCACGTGAGATGAAAAAACAGCTGAACACAATAGATACGACATAGTCAATGGGCCCTGACCCTATTCCTACAATAGGACTGAAGACTTGTGCTGCACAACAAGTCCTGTCCCTGGAGAAGCTCTGTCATTCCAGCTCCAACTCTGACATCTCCCTGGCAATGTGGAAAATTCCTCAACTATGTCCAATCCGCTAAGAGGAGGATAACTGCAATCTGACTATTTACTAGTCCTTCAGTCCCATCACGACAGTTAATTTGATGGGAGTTCTTTTTGACAGAGCTGTCAAGCAGCACAGAAATAATCTGCTCAGTGTGGTTTCCGACAGGTCCCCATGTGGAGATGGTGCTGTTGTGGAAATGTCACTGGATTACTAATCCAGACCAGGCTAATGCTCTGGCAGCTGGTGGAAATTAAAAACAATTAATAAAATGTCAAGATCTAAAATGTGGTGTCAGTAATAGTGATCTTGTGTGCAATATCAATTGTAAATATCGATCTCCTTCCCCAATGTACTTTCAGGAAGTGAATCTCCCATGCTTTCCTGGTCTGGCCTAAAAGTGACTCCAGACACACAGACAGGTGATACACTCTTCAATGGTCTCTCAATCGGCCAAGCAAGACACTTAATTATATCAAACTGCTCTAAGGTCTTAAAGGATGAACCTATAACGAACACCAGGCCCCAGCCTCGTTATTAGAAAAGGGAATGGGAAACACAATCCCATCTAGCCTGCAGAGATCTCCTTCCTAACAGCTGAGAGCTTGTGACAATATTTGCAGAGCTTTCCCACAGACTGCACAGAAACATTGTGACAGGAGTAGGTCATGCAACATATTGAGCTTTCCCTGTGCTCGTTAATGGCCGAACATCTCCTCAGTGCCGTTTTCCCCATAAAATATTCATTTCCCTTAGTATGTTTAAACATTGTGAAATATAAAAATAGAACTTCTGTAGTGCCTTCGGACCAGCAGTTTTACTCCTCCATTCAATATACAGGCAGTTCTCCGATAACGCGTGTTGATTAAATACAATTTGGCTGCAATGTGATTCGTGTATCGTTTTCTGTAAAGTGAATTCGCATTCACTGTGACGCGATTCCTTGCCGGGAAGCAGATGAACAGCAAAACTCTGCCTCAGCATCTTCTCTCAGCAAAATGTACAAACAATGTGTTCAACTAAAACAGGAATGCAATGTGCTCATGAAGACTTGAAACTGAGCCTGAAACTGGAAATTGTAGACCACATTTCGAAAGAACTTTATTCCAAACTGTGGAGAGAATCTTGAGGACACCTGGAATTCCCCATCGGCATCACGTGGTCAGTCAAACCCCACGTGCTTTCTGGTGAAAGGTCCAGTGCTCAGTGAGTGACCGTAATGAGAAAGTGTTACATTTCAGCACTGTTCCATTACAGCATGTGATTTAAAGATTTATTTAGACTGTGCTAGTGTGTGCGTTAGACCAAATTTAATTTTTGTTTTTTACTTAAAGTTTTCGGGCTTCGCCTCTTACCCTCTTTTTACCATAGACCCATTTTTAATATTGCACGATTTTCGACAACACGGTGTTGCACAGAAACACAGCTACCACGTTATTGGAGAACAACCTGGACTGATAGCTGATCTTCTATCTCCACACTGTACTCCTGCTCTGTCCCTATCCCTTTAGTTTCCAGAAATCCTTATTTATATTCAGCGCCATGACTTCCACAGCCTGATCTGGGAGAGAGTACCCCTGGTTCGCCAGTCTCAGAGTGCAGACATTTATTCTCATCTCAATGCAAAGTGGCCTGTCTGTACCTGATACTGTGGCCCCTTGCTTTAGACATCCGAGCCAGGAGAATTACCATCCCTGCTTCCAATCTGTCTCGCCCAATCAGAGTGTTATATACTTCACTGAGATCTCCACTCATTTTCCTAAACCGCATGGAACACAAGTCCAGTCCCCGCGAACTCAGATCCCACAACAAGTCTGTCATCCCAGAGATCAGTCTGGTCATCCTTTACTGCTCTCCCTCAATGTCAGGTTTGTCCTCTATTAGGAACAGAAACCAAAACTACACACAATGCTGCAGAATGTTCGAGATGGTGTCTCACTAAGGCTCTGTACAGCTGCAGTAAGATACTCTTACTCCTGTACTCAAATCCCACAACAATATTGTTTTCAGTGACTGGTGTACAGTGAGATCCAGATTCCTTTCAATGTTACAGCTCCCCACTTGCAGGGTCTATATACACTGGCTAGCGTGCCAATGCCATTCCCAGTATTGACTCCTGGATTCAGAACTCACTGCCTTACATGGACTCAGAGGGCTGCACAGAAATAAACAAAAATGCAGCTTAAGGTGCTTTATACAGCAACATTTTTCAACCACTCCCTTTACAACTGATAGGCTGCCATTCTATTGTTGCCATCAAAGTACACAACATCATATCTCTCCCATTGCTCTCCATCTGTCAGGTATTTGTTCAGTCATTTCACTTGTCGCAGTCACCTTGGAACTTTTTTACATCCTTCTCACCCACTCACAAGCTGACATTGTTTCGTGCTGTCAGCAAACTTGGGAATATTGCATTTGAGACACTCAACCAAATATATGATGAGTATTGGCAATAGCTGGCGCCCAAGCCACGATCCTTGCTATATCCTCCTAGCCTACCATTTAAATAAAACCATTGTTTTATTCCTACTCACTGTTTCCTGCCCTTCGAAAACTACCATGTATTCGCCCCATTCCCACAGGATTCGAATTTGAACAATCGACTTGGGGCTTTATCAAAACTCTTTCTGAAATTCCACTCGTACTGCATTGATAGCTTCTACATAATTTTGCTAAAAGCCACTTTCTCAAATATGATTCCCATTTCATAAATCTCTCTTGACTTTGTCAATACCCATTATTTTCAGTCCGATACTTTCTCCAAACTGTTTAGTTGATAATTTCATTCTATTCCCTTTTTGACTAAAGTTCCCTCGTATTGCTAGGAAGTTTTATTTCTTGTTTTGTTTTCCTCTGTGAAGGCATAACTGAAGCATTTGATCCATTGTTCTGCTATTTCACGGTCCTCAATTATCTGGTCTCAAACTGTAGGAAAGCTGCACATTTTTTTCTCTTAATTTTGCCATTGACATATTTTCAGAAAATATTACAATTTTTGTCTGATAAACTTTGTTAAGATATTCTTCAGAAACCTATCAATTCCTATTTTAAGGTACTCTGTGATTGGCCTTCCACAGCCTTTCTTGTAGGACCTCATCCCAGCGGCACATTAATCTAGGGAGACTTAATTCAGGTACATAGAGTATTAGGGATACTACATTAGACTGAGGAATGGACTCTGTAACTCCAAATAATGATGATCTTGTTCATGTTGATCGTGTTTGTTTGAATGTCCTGCGTATTGTAACCTGCACGCCTTGCTCTGTCCAAGTTTATTTTTCACCCTACGATCTGTGTGTCCATGCTTACTGTCATCTATCTGTACTGCTCGCAAATAAAGCTTTCACTGGACTTAGGCACATGTGACAATAAATCTAATATATTAATTATTTTCACCCTAACAGTGTCTCTTTTAGAAATATGCAATCTTTGCTAACCCTCAAGTTTCAACATAATCATCCCTATTTGTCTCCTACCATGACAGATTAAATACCCAGTTCCATCACCATCTCCTCATGGTGTCATCATCTCATGGATTAGACTGCTGATACTTGTTGGAGCTGTGTCTGTGTTAATGAGATCGTGCCTTACAAAGGAGATCATACCTCTTCACAGTGCCCCAAATACTCTCTCCTCAAGGCCCTACAAATACAGGAAGACGGCTTTACTTATGCACTTGAATCATATTACAATGAAGGACGGCATACTGTACAAGGTGTTCAATACTTAACGCCCTTGGAGGTGCGATTTTTGGTGACTCATGATCAAGGACATTCAGGTCCTTTTTAAAAACAACACTTCTCAACCTTGTACCATTTAATCAACACAAAATGAAATGCATGCTGTTTATTTCTTACATCCAAATAATTTCTATGCCTTGCAAACTGTTGTGGTTCAAACACTGAAACTTGTGATATCCCATGAGTAACTGCCTTCAGTCCATAAAAGTGCAAGAAACTCTGTATTGTTTCCATTGACCAATTCTCAATCCATGTGGTATATCCAGATCACCCCGTCTGCAACTTATCAATATACTCTAACTGCCTTTGTTCACTTGTTAGCAACAATGTAAAAATTATTCTGCAAATTCAAATACACCACTCCCACTGGTTCTCTTTTGTGGATGCATCAACTAACACAAACTCCACAGGTTTCTCAAAGGTAATTTCCAGTTTCTAAATCTAAGCTGACTCTGCCAAGTCACACCATGCTTTCCCAAATATCTAATTATAAAATTTCTCATAAAACGTTCTAATATTTTCCTCAGTCCTGACATCAAGGTACCTACTTTTTTTTTCGTTTCCCTTCCATTCCGGTTTTAAATATTTAGGAATAGAATAACTGCTTTCCAGTCTGCAGGAACGAGAATTTCCAGAGTCTAAAGAATTTTGAAGGGTAATCAATACTTATTTCTTGTCATGACAACGTTTAAAAGACATTTGGATCAGTACATAGGAAAGGTTTGGACAGATATTGGCCAAGCGCGGTCAGGTGGTACTAAGTTAGTTTGGAATTGGAATAGTCAGCATGGACTGATTGGACCAAAGGGTCTGTTTCTGTTCTGTATGACTCTACATCACTTTCACTAGCTGTATTGCCACTTCCCTGAAAACTTTGGGATGGAGCTCATTTGGTGCAGTAACTTGCCAAACTTCAATTCAATTAGTTTTTGAGTAAGTCCACTTTATTAATTCTAATCATGCACATGTTCTTATTTTCACCAGTCAGTCTGTCCCATAATATTTCTAGTTGATTTTTGGTACCTTCCATTGTGGACACAGGGCGAAGTTATTACCCTCAGCAGGAGGCAGAGATGTATTCCGTCACTGTGTGAATACATCGGAGCACTGCAACTGGGAGATGATGAACGTGACACCCACTTCCCCTCAGAAAATTCAAGAATCAAGACAATTCAATGAAACTGTCACTTCCTGGTCAATGACAGCATAGTCCTCATCCTTGTATGAGTTTACAGGTTATGCTGAAACTCATTTTAGAATCAAACTGACTTCACACTTTACACCTGGCATAGGTCCAGGTCGAGGTGAGAAAAGGTTTGTGATCAAAATATGTGTAACGAGAAGAGTTGTCAGAAGAGAATTGTAACTGGAAAGGTGTGGATGATGGGTTATTAAGAAATAGTGTTGAGGCAGAAGTGAAGACTGTGGAAATTGTGAAGTTGGGAGTGGACAAGTTTTGTTGTAGACGGAATATTGAGATATAAATCAGTTCATGATAAAATGGGGTAATCGTGGTTATGATCACTTTCGTTTCTCCTCAGATGTTTGTAAGCGAGGGATATGAAATTCATGGCATAGAAATGGAGATTATGAAGCGAAGACAATAGTTTGGATCTTTGCCAAATATACACTACAGTGAAAACGAGAACATTCATAATGGGTTAGAGAATTAGTAAATGGGCAGAGATAGACTCACCAGGAACACCAACAATAGCGAGGATGGGGTAGTAACCTGCCTGAATAGCCATCATTACACAGCGTCAATCGAGATGTTGTTACTACATTGAAGTTTTCTGCACCACAACAACTTCCAATATAAAACTGCTTCAGGGCACAACTGGCCTGAACATACACAAGAAATAAGGATTTCCCTGGATTTTACTCTCACAGCTCTTACCAGTTAATTGTTTATCGTTTACATAATGCAATTCTATAATCTGTTTATAAAGATGAAAACATCTTATTGCACAATTTGTATGCCTTTTCTTTTCGAGATTTTTTGTAGCCTTAGCGCAAAAATAAGTGTTCTGTTGAAAATTGACCAGTTTATTGGGATTCAAGGGTCAGACATAGTATGTATTTTTCATGGGCTAAGAAACAGAAAGGAATAGAAGACAGTGGCTGTGGAGACTGATGAGGAGTAAAGTGACAACCCCACCAGTCCCCAATGTCTTCTTGATGGACAGAATAAAAAAAATTGCAGCGAAAGGAACAGAATATATTCAGAAGAAGGAATGGCAAGTGACAATGTAAACAAAACAGAATCATTTCAAATGGAATGGCTAAACTATGATTGGTGTGTGTGTGTGTGCGCGCGCGTGCGCAGATAGATACGATTGTTCATATGTCTGCAATATATTCAGAATGAACAAGAGAGATATACTTAACAAACATGATGCATGTGATGTACAAAATTTATAAAATATACGTATCTTATTTAATCTTCAGCTGAGATGTTATGTTCCCCTTCTCTCAATGTACCGTCTGGCTCCTGCCCCTTTCTGGCATTCCCTGATCTAATCTTTCATTCTTATCGGGATGGATGTTGTACATTCCTGCTTCTGGTGTTCCAACTTGTTTCAGTTAATCCATTTTCTACCAGGAAACATATACTGGGTTCTGTCAACAGGTGGTGCTTGTCATATTAATGGAGATAAAGGTTCTGGCATCAAATTCAGGATTTCAACTTATTAGTCTGTTGCACATACACTGTACAAAGGACCACAGCACACAGGAATTGTCAAACCAAATACGGAAGCACATCTATTTCTATCAATCATGTGGACTTCCCTATTTTTACATCTCCACGTCTATATTCTCTCTCTCTCTCTCTCTCTCTCTCTCTCTCTGTCTTTCCATCTAGTTAATGAATCCTCCAAGTGTTCTTCGTGTCCCATGTCTCAAACCTCCCTCCTTCAGTTTACATCTATTGCTCACTTTTGGATCAGATGGCTTATAATTGAGTAATGTAACTAAAAAGACAGGAGGGAGGCATTGGCTAGAGTTAATTGGAAGGGGAGCTGAGCACGGCAATACGGTGAAACAGCAATGACAGGAGCTTCTGGAGATAATTCAGCAGCACATCAGAAATTCATCCCAAGTAAGAAGAAAGATATTCAGTGGAAGACAAGGCAGCCATGCGTGACAACGAACTCTGGGCCAGCATAAAAGTAAAAGAAAATGCGCGCAATGTGGTGAAGATTATTGAGAATCTAAACGATTAGAAAGCCTATAAATTCCAGCACGGATATCTAATAACATCAAATGGGAGGAGAGGGTGAAATATGATATTACGCTTGTTAATCGTGTAAAAGAACATTGAAAGAGAGTTTTAGATATATAACAAGGAAGACAGGGAGTAAAGAACAAACAAAGGAATGTTGGAAAATGAAGCTTAAATAGTTATGGGAAGCAACGGAATGGCAGAGGAATTGAATACATTGCAACAGTCTTTACAGTGGAAGACAACAGCAAAATGTCAGAACTTCGAGACAGTCAGCGGGTAGAGGTGAGTATAGTGACCACCAGTAAGGAGAACGAGCTGGGGAAGGTGAAGTTGAATGAATCAGCGAGACCAGTTGCAGAACACCCCATAGTTCTAAAGGAATGCCGAAGGTGACTATGGAGGCACTGCTGGAGATTTCTCAGGTAATTTTGGAGTGAGGGAGGATTGGTAAATGTAACCACCCTGTTTAAGGAGAGAGGGACACAGAAGACGGAAATTACAAATGGCCAGGCAAGTTGAAACTGTTGTATAGAAAGACTTAATGGATCCTTACATTTCTGAATAGATGCGTGGAGTATAAGAACAAGAAAGTTCTGAAGTATATTGGACGTGGTGTGATTCAGCTACAGCACAACAAGAGTTACATTTACAATGCTATTGCGAACAGAAGACTTGAAAGTACGGTTAAAACAAAGGAAATCATTTCGAAGCAGACAGGAGCACTAGTGACAAAGAGACTGTTTCCTTGACCCTGTAGTGAGAATGTTGAGGTAAGCTTGTCAGTAAACAGACTAAAAAAATGTATAAAATGCACAATAAAATCTGTTGCTGCGGATATAGCAATGCATATGAAGCTGAATAAGCACAGCAGGTCAGACATATCCTAGGAACAGGAATGTCAACATTTCAGGCTGAAAGACTTCATCAGGATTGGGCCAGGGGAAGGGGAGCCGGGAAGTAAATACTGGGAGGGGCGTGGGGCTGAGCGAAGGATAGGTGGGATGACGATGGGGATGCAAGTAGTGGGAAGGGTGCAGCGGATATGCGAATAGGAAGATGGACAACTTAGGTCAGGTCAGGGAAGGGGAACATAGAATAAGGCTGTGGGTGGAGAGATTTCGAACCCAGTGAAGTCAATATTGAGACCAGTGAACTGTAAGCTCTCCAGCTGAAAGATCAGGTTGTGTTCCCTAGTTTCTGTTTGGCCTCACTCTGACAGTGGAGGAGGCTAAGGATGGACCTGTGGCCGGATGAGCTGGGGGGGTGGGTGGGGGGAGTAATTGAAATGGATTGCAACTGGAATGTTGGGTTTCTTAAAGCGTACAGAGAGCAGATGCTCAATGAATATGTTCCCGAGTCACCCTTTGGTCTCCCTGATCGAGAGGAGACCACATCGGGAGTTGGAGACGTTCTTGGTGGGGCAGGATCAGGTGCTATATGGAGCACCAGTGCTCTGCACTCAACAACCAACCCGACTTTCCAGTTACCTTCCATTTTAATTCCCCTCCAACTCGTCTGGGGACATGCCCATCCTTAGCCTGTCCACGGTCAGAGGAGCACCACCTGAGGTTTTACCTTTGGAGGTGATATCCCTAGGGCCTCAATATTGACTGCAGCAGCGTCAAAATTCCTCCATGTCCTTTCTCCCTGACCAGACCCACCTGTACATCTTATCACTCACATATCCGCTTTACCCTTCCCACTGACCAATCACAGTAACCTCATACCTGCATGTATACACCACCATCATACCTACCCTTCATCCTTCTGTATCCAATCACTCCATTTCTGGGCTTCCCTCCCCCTCACCAGTCCTGACAAAGGTCAAAGATCAAATCATTGCCTTTTTGCTCCTCTGATTCTGTCTGGTATGCTGTGTTTATCCAGCTCCAATTTTATTAACTGTGGCCTCTCGCACCTGTAGTACTTACTGTCTCCAAGTTGTGGAACAATGTAGTCTACATCTAAGAAGAAATGCATTGAGATATTGAAAAGATCACTGACTCGTTCCTCATTTCTTAACAACCCAACACACACCTTCCAGGTGAAGCAGCATTTCACTTGTACTTTTTCAATCCAATCTCCTGTCATTTCCCTACTCACAATGCAGTCTCATTTACACAGGGGAGAACAACGAGAGACTGCATTGAGGAACACTCCCACTCTTTCTGTAGGAAGAGACCTGACCCTCTCATTGTTTCCCATTTGAATAACCTACCTTGCTCTCATGCTAATATTTCGGTCCTGGGCTGCTGCAATGTTCCAGTGAAGCACAGCCCAACCTCGAGTTACATCTCGCATTAGACTTTGGTACGTTACAGCCTGTAGAACTTAATATTCAATTCCATAATTTCACAGCCTGATGCCATTATGGCTGTTCTCAAATCTGCATACATTCCTTCTCCTGGTCTCCCAATGAATTTGCCCTGTTTGTGAATCTTTTGTCTTGCACTCAATTAAGTCTTATTCCTGATGAAGGGCTTATGCTCGAAACGTCGAATTCTCTATTCCTGAGATGCTGCCTGGCCTGCTGTGCTTTGACCAGCAACACATTTGCAGCTGTGATCTCCAGCATCTGCAGACCTCATTTTTTACTCAATTAAGGAACCCTGCTCCACTCCTCACAATCTGATATATACTCATTTTACAGTTGATTCTCTTTTACCACAAACAAAAGTCCATATGTCAGTGAGATTGAGCCTCCACACCGTCTGTTCTGTCACCCCTCCTCTACCTCTGGCAAGAGATTGAAAAGCCCTTTTTCCAATCCTTTTCAGTTCTGAAGAAGTGTCACACTGGACTTGAAACGCTAACTGTGTTTCTCTGTCACTGTAGATGCTGCAGATCTGCTTTGTTTCTCCAGAAGTGAACAAAACACATTTTCAAAAAAGCAAATAGCTGGTGATACCGGAAATCTGAAACCAGAACAAAAACAGAATCTGCGAGCCTTGAAGAATGATCACTGGAACCAATGATTAACTCTACTCTCACTCCACAAATGCTGCAAGACCTGCTTAACCTCCCCAGCAATTTCTGTTTTTCAACACATTTCAAAGATGTGTCTCAACGTTGCTCAAACCCCCTGTCCAACCTGGAGCACCATATACCGGGAAGTGAAAGACTACACAAGATGTACATATTCATTGGTTCTGAAACTACATTTGGCTGGCATCACTGACACTACAGAGCACTTACTCTTAGTCAGGCAGAGAAACAGAGGGAGACGTATTCACTCTAAACACAGAAGGTCGCACATACTGGAAGGGAAAGGATCCAGATGGATATATTAAAGTGTGTTGAGGAATGAGACGAACTGTAAGTGTGACACCATGGAGGGACACTCAGTGGAATGAGAATATAAAATTGGACGTGTACCACATCAGAAACCAGAGTAGGTCACTGAGCACATGGCTGCTGGGTGAATGAGTCTCGGTGTGAACTGGGGAACAGGCAGCAGAACTGTATTAGAGATATTGCAGCTCAAACCGTGTATTCCATGTGGTGCTGTAGACCACAGCAACAGCAGAAGCAGAATTATATAAAACTATAATCTGTAACTTTTTGCACCAGATAATCCCTCAGTCTACCATTACTATTAAGCTGATCTATGGTTCCGTGGCGAGTGTGGGTAAACATGCCAGGGTCAGAACCATGTGTACCTAAAACTGATGACAACCCGTTATAGATCCCACAATTGACTGGTTATATTCCAAACAGCAGAACTAACATTTTATGGAGAGGGCGCAATGATCCCAAGACTAACAGATCAGATCGAAACTCAGCAGTCCTGTCACACCCAGTCATAAATGGATTAATCAACTCACTGTAGAAGAGTGTCATACACATCTCATCATGCTAAATAATGGGACAGCTCCGCACATCAGGGCAATAGAACAAGGATTTGTATCTACACCATACTCAGCCAGAAGTGTTGAGTTTATGATTCAACTCACCACATCAGTGTGCCCACAGAATCACAGATGTCAGTTTTCAAAAAATTTGATTCGCTCTATGTGACACGAAGAAACATCTGAACACAGTAGATACGACATAGGCAATATACAACAAACCCTGTCCCTGGGGAAGTTGTTTCATTCCATTTCTAATTCTGACATCAATCTGGCAATGTGGAAAATTACTATGATAAGTCCCTTAAGAGGAAAATAATTACAGTATGACCAATATCATCCCCTCAACTCAATTCCGACAGTCAGATGGGTGGGAGTTCTTTTTGACAGCGCTGTGAAACAGCACAAAAATTACCTGCTCAGTGTGGTTTCCAATGGGTCCTCTTGTGGAGCTGGTGCTGTTGTGCAAAATGTCACTGGATTACTAATCCACACCAAGCAAATGCTCTGGCAGCTGGCGGAAGTCAAAAGCAATTAATAAAATGTCGAGATCCAAAATCTGGTGTAAGTAACAGTGACCATGAAGACAATGTCGATTTTAAACAGCAATTTGCTTCCCCAATGTACTTTCTGGAAGTGAATCTCCCGTGCTTTCCTGGTCTGGCCTAAAAGTCACTCCAGACACACAGTCATGTGATCAACTCTTCAAAGGTCTTTTAAATGGCCAAGCAAGATACTCAATTGTATCAAATTGCTCCAAGACCTTAAAGGATAAAACCGGACAAAACAGCCGGCACCAGCCTCTGTATCAGAAAAGGGAATGGGAAACACAATCATGTCGACCCTGCAGAGACCTTCTCCCGAACACCTGAGAGCTTGTGACAACATTTACAGTGTTTTCCCACAGACTGCACTGAAACATCAGGAAAGGAGTAGGTTATTCAACACAGTGAGCCTCCCACTTTCTCATCTTGGCTGACAATCTCCTTACTGCATTTCTCGTACAGCAGACTGAGATATATTGCAATTGATTTAAATCAAACAAATGTTTGAGATGTTTCGGAATAGCTGGGACCCAAGGACATATTCCTGAACTACTCCATGAACTTTCATCTCCGATAAAAGGATCCTTTTATTCCGGTGTTTCTGGTCCAAGCGCTCCTCTGCTGGAGCTTGTACACTCTGACCTGCTTTCTTTTTCTTCTTTTCTCCCCCACTTTTCTCTTTATAACTTACTGTCCTCAAACTAGCCCCATGGTTTGGAGCTCAAGCTGAGCCCAGTGCGGAGGAGAGTGAGTCCTTACTGACCTTTCCGGAGTAAGCACAGTACGTGGAATTGGCAGCGGCTACATCAGCAGAGGCAACGTGGATATGATAGGGGCCAGCAGCAGAGAGTGATGCCTGAGGATTAGAGACTTGTTGAAGATTGGATCCTGCACTGGTGATGATGAAGCGGATAGTGGAAGGCCATCATGGTAACATCGGTGAGGTGGGTCCAGCAGTACAAGACATGTCTCTGACATTGGCATGGTCTGGCACAGGGGGTAATGAGCCGGTGATAGAGGAGTATCTGCCCAGTGGCAAAGATGGTGCCTGAGGATAAGCATCTTCAATGTTACTGGGGTCTGGTGTAGATGGTGATGTAGCTGCCTTGGGGGGATTGGGTTGCAGGGGTGGTCCACAGTGAAGAGCTGTTTCACAACTCATCAACTCTCTTCAAGCTGTATCCTCTCTTTATTCCATTTTCTTCAATTGTCACCACTTTGTGGCAACACGTGAAAGCTTTTCACTGCATTTTGTTGTATTGATCATGTAAAATGCGCCTGGTCATAAAAATCAAAATCAAAAACTTTTACTCACTCTTTCCTGCCAGCTGATCCATTCTGAAAACATATCCGAATATTCACCACAATCCCACAAGATTTGATTTTGCACAATGGGCTTGGGACTTCAGCAAAAATCTTTCTGAAAATCTCTGTTGTAATCGTATCCTACTGAATCATCTCTCCCTCAGCCTTCTCTGCTCCAAAGTAAACAACCCGAGCTTATCCAGCCTCTTTCCATAGCTGCTATGCTCCACCCCAGGGAGCATCCCGGTGAATCACCTCTGCACCCATCCACTACAATCACATCCTTCCTGCAATAAGGTTCACAGTATTCCATCTTGGTCTACCATAGACTCGTATAGCTCTGACAATGAATATGTTGGGGAATGAAGGTTGTGTCTACGGTTCCCTCTGCCTTCTTAACTAACCCATTAACCTCAGTCAAAAAGTGTGTTGCTGGAAAAGCAAAGCAGATCAGCCAGTATCCGAGGAGCAGGAAAGTGGATGTTTCGAGAATAAGCTCTTCATCAGGAATGTGGCCATCATTCCTGATGAAAAGCCTATGTTCGAAACGTCAACTCTCCTGCTCCTTGAATGCTGCCTGACCGACTGTGCTTTTCCAGAAGTTCACTTCGTGATTCTGATCTCAAACATCTGCAGTCCTCACTTTTTCCCTAACTTGTTAACCTGTGCAATCACAGTCAGGGATCTGTGGAGAAACACCCTCTGAGCTTCCCAGTTTGCTGCCATTCATTGCATGTCCCTATTTTTGGTTCCTTCTTCCAAAGTCTATCACCTCATAGTTATCAGGGTTACTTTCCATCTGGCCATCTGACCATTCCATCTGTATCTTCCTGTAATATCTTCCTCACTGCCAACTACCGGGCCAATCTTTGTGTTAAACACAAACTTAATTATCACACTCCCCCACCCCCCTACGAATTCGCATCTAGATCATTTATGAATGCCACAAATAATAATGGACAGAGCACTGATCCCTGTGGTACACCAGCAGACACTAGTCTCCAGTTACACAAACAGCCTTCCGCCACCACCCTCTGTCTCTTGCCACTAAGACAATGTTTGATGTAACTCACTAAGTTACCCTTGATATCATGACTTTTTAAAATCTGTTTCCCATATGGGGCCTTGTCAATGGCCTTGTTGGAAAACCATATAAACACCATGCCCGAAACTATACAATAAATTTTATTTGGAATGGCTTCCCCTGATGATGTCATGCTGACTATCCCCGATCAAACCTTGCCTCTCAAAATGAAGATCAATTTTCTCCTTTCCTGTTTTCTCCAACACTTGGCCTAATACTGATCTACTTCTGACTGGTCTACAATTCCCCGGTCTATTTCCACCACCCTTCCCATAAAGTGGGACCACTTAGTTGTTCTCCAGTCATCTGGCATCGCCAACCAAGATAAGCGTTTGGTCATCCTTATGTTTCTTGTAAGTTTGTGTTCTTGTTCTTTTTGGTTTTCTGATCAGTTTATTGATCCTCCTTTGCTGGGTCCCAAATATACCTGGATCCATTGCTTACCAAAATATCTGGCAGTTTTCTGAGCTGCTACCTTTGATCTAATGCAATAGTTAACTTCTTTTGTTAACTATTGTTAAGTCAACTTACCCTTTTGCTGTTTACCCTGTGGTGGACATGTGCATATTTTAAGGTGTTTATTTAAACAACAACCATTGTCTGTCTGCCAGTAAATCTTTTTCATGTACTTCTCCAATTCACTGAAGCTAATTTGCCCCTCATACATTCATCACTTGCATGGCTCAGGTTTATAACCACAATTTTAAACAAAAACGTTTGTATTCAGACATCATGTAAAATTCAATACATTATGATTAATATGCCCAGCACCTCCCTTACAGCAATGTTTTTAATTATCTCTTCTAATCACATAACATCAATTCGAAAACTGCCTGACCTCTACCTCAGTGCTCAAAATACTGTTAAAGGAAACCATCTCAAACATGGCCATGAAATCCATTTTTCCCAGCAATAGCATTCACATAGGTTAACACAGTTTAGTTGCAGATTGCAGCTGGTGATTATTACAGTAGTACCCACAAACCTACGTATACATTTCCCTGTTTTATAACATATGCAACCTCTGTATTGCAGCTTTCACTTTGATATATAACTTCCATCAATGTTTGCTTCTCCTTGCTGTCTCTAAGCTCCACCTTACCAGGTTCTGTGGAATCTGAGCGATGTGGCCTCTGGGGAGATGAATGGTAGATTCAGGTGAGACATTTTGTGAGGCTTTTGTGGACATTGAAATAATCTCGTCACGTTGTTCGTTCTTCTCAAGTGTCATTGTGTTATTTTCACTAGATCTCCCGTTATGCTGGTGGAGAAGAGAAGGAGAATGGTCTCTCAGCAATGCTGTGTATTTCCCCCAGACAACTGAGACTGCTGTAAACTGGGTGTGAACCTTACAGCAGGCTCGTAAAGTGTTGCTGCTGCTCTCCAGTATCCTAGTGAGATCACATCTGGAGTCTGGTGTACATATTTAGTCTCCTCACTGAAGAAAAGATATTATTATATTGGAAGCAGCTCAGAGATGGTTCCCTCAACTGATTCCTTCCATGAAGGTGTTAACTTATAAGGAAAGGCTGATAATGTTGATCCAATGCCTATTGGAGTTTATGAGAATGAAAGATGATCGTATTTTTACATAGAGCACAGGAAGGAGTCATCAACAGAAGACAATTACACAGTCAATGGAGGAATCCATTCCACTTCTCCAGCCTGTTACACCAGAACAGCAGAAGGATATTCCAGGTTTGGACCCTGTTACACCAAAACAGGATGAGGTTATTCAGCCCCTGGAGCCTGATATACAGTTACAGGAGAAGACCAAACAGCTCCTCGATCTTATAACACGGGACGAAGAGTAGGCTGTGCAGCACCAGTTTCCTGTTACACAGCAACAGGATCAGCCCATTCAGCCTTCTCAAATCTGTAACACAAGAATTGGAAGAGACTGGAAGAGGTCATTCAGCATGAGAATTAGAGAAGGGGATAAGATTATTTGAGACTTGTTGTGGAAAGGAAGAGTTCATTCGCACATGTATCTGTTATATGAGAACACAAGAAGACCAATCGCTTCCTTGATCCCATTTCAGGGATGCAGGAGGTGATTGTTCAGTATGAACCTGTTATGAAGGAATATGAAGAGACCCTTCAGCTCCTCAAAAAGTTGCACAGCAACAGGAAGATTTCACAAGTCCTCAAGCTCCTGATGTATCATCAAAATGAGGAGAAGCAGGTCTTGAATATGTAAATGAGGATGTTCCGTCTATTGAGACTTTAATGTAGGAACACGACGTGGAAATTCAGCCCACTGAGTGTGTAAACCAGGAACAGAATTATTCCATTCAGACACTCATGCCTCTTACACAGCGATTGGAGCAGATCTTTTAAAGCTTTGTGTCTGTTCCACTGGAACACTGGAAAGGGAACGTTGAGTTACAGAAAGGGTAGGAATTAGGATAATCATCTTCAGTAATGAATAAAATTAGTGAGGAAACTGTTGGGAACTAAGGGAAATTGTGAGAATCCACTATTAATTAACTAACAACAGGAGATTTGCAAAGTCAAGATGGAATACATCAGAATCAGCATGGGTTTTTAAAGAATTTATTTGTTAGAGTTCTTTAAATATGTGACTAGCAAAGTAGACCATAGGGATCCTGGAGGCGTAACGTATCTGGAATTTGAGAAAGCATTTATTTAAGAGTTGCACAAAAGATTAAGCTACAAAATAAGACAACGTAAGTTTGGGAGGAAGTTATTTGCCTGGATAGAGGGCTAGTGAACCAATAAAATACAGAGAGATGGAATAGATGTTTTGTTTAATGGGTGGCACCTTTTGGGATTCTTTTGAGTTCAGACAACATGAGCTGACTATTTCTCATCCATTGTATTATTTGGATGAGGGGATAGAAAACTTGACAGCCACATTTTCAGCTGATACTAAAACAGGTGGCAAAGTAGGTTGATGCAATGAAGATGTAGAAAATTTACAAATGGACATGAACAGTTTAGATGAACGGGCCAACATCTTGCAGATAAAATTTAATGTGGATCAGTATTGGATTATCCATTTCGATCAGAGGAATCGAACTTGTTATGGAAATGGAAAGCAACTTCAGAGTGCTTCTGTGTAGAGGGATTGGGGTGTATTTGTGCCTATCACAGAAGGCCCACATGCAGGTACAGCAGGGAATGAGAAAGGCAAGTGCAATTTCAGCATTTAATTCTAACCGAATCGAATATAAATGAAGGGAAGAATTGCTGCAACTCTGCAAGCTATTAGTGAGACTGTAACTGGCGTTCTGTGTACACTTCTAGCGCCCTGACTGAAGAGGAATGTAGTTACAATGAAGGCAGTTCAGAACAAGTTCATTAGCTTGATTCCAGAAATGAATTTGTCTTTTGAAGAGCGTTTGAGCAATTCAGACCAATACTCTCTGGAGTTCAGAAAAATGAGAGGAAACCTCATTGAGGTCTGGAGGATGTTAAAGGTGATTGACAATGTCGGTGTGGAGTGGATATTTCCTCATGTGGAACAAACTAGAACAAGAGATCATAGTTTTAGGATTAGGCAGAGCAGATTTAAAACGGGGTGAAGAGAAATTACTTCTCTCAAACGGTTGTGAATCTGTGTAATTCACTGTCTCGGAGTGCAGTGAGTGCTGGGACATTGAGTAAATGATGGGATAAGGAGAGCGACCAGGAACATGGGACTGAGGCCTCGTTGACATCAGCCATGATTGTATTAAATGGCGGATCAGGCTCGCGGGCTGGATTGCCGAATGATGCTCCTCGTTCTTATTCAGTCTTTTGACTGTGCTACACCGGAATGGGGGAGGACTGGTTATCAAACAGGAAGCAAGCACTCCAGATATATCAGTCTCAATCAGTTCGACAGAGCGTAGCCAGTGGAGTCACACTGTGACCAACGCTGAGTCCTCAGCTCTTTACAATCCATATCAATGATCAGAAGGAGTTGAACAGATATACTGCTACTAAGTTTGGTGATGACACTGAGTTGGCAAGATAGTAAGTTATCAAGAGAATGTGGAGAGTCTGAAAATTGATATACACAGGTAAAGTCAATGAATAATAGCTTACCATGTGGAATATAACTAAATATAGAACTTGAAATATGTTTCAGGAGGTTTATACGGCAGTATTATCCTGTAATGGAGAGAGATTACAGGGCTGAGTGAAACAGCTTGTTCTGGAGGTTTCACTCTAGCCCGATCAGACATGGGAAGTGTTGATCCATCTGATGCTCACAGTGGCACCTGCTGTCAGTACAAACGGGATATTTTTATGCATTTGGTGGGTGGTGCGGAGTGGTGAGGAGTGGCGGGGGGGGGGGGTGTTTTGAGCTGTGTATGAAGAGGACGGCCTTTATCTGAGATTCTATCCTTTATTTCCAAATGGACATCTGAGTACGATGGGAATGGCTGTTTCTGAATGAAGAGGCTGTGGTTGCTGCCCGGACAGGGGTATTCACCAACATGATGTATTGTGCATGGGCACACTGTAACATTAATGAAGTGAGAGTTCCTTCAGTTTTTCTACCTCCCCCCATTGACATGGAACCCTATAGAGCTATGTACACCATCGGGAATCCCATTATAATGGGAAGACAAGAGAGGAGGAAGTGAGGAGAAAACATTCACCTCATCCACCACAGTGATCCTCCATCACAGAACGGTTACATTGATGCTGAAATGCTGGGAGATGACCGATATGTCATGCACTCCTGCCTGAAACGTTCCAGATCATAGAAGCTGAATGCATCAGTGACACTAACAGCCACTGGCAGTACCGTCCTCCCCAGGTATGAAGCTGCAGGTCGTGTTGACGGAGGTGACACCGCTCTGTGACCAGCTCCTTGTTCAGTCAGAGACCCCTCACACCCTGCTCCTGGGTTAAGTGTCCCTTGGGTAGCTGGTCTTGGAAAACCCGGAGTGGATACAGCAGATCCCTTTTCCGACACATTCTCACTCCGTGGTTTCAGAGCTTCCCCTCTCTGCAGCCTGTGTTCCATTTGTTGTTCATATTGCAGGCCCAGATGCTGTAACTACAGTCCCCATGCTCCATTCAGAGTTGGATCACAAAATCCTCGGGTATCCCTGAATGTCTGAGGCAGCTCACAGCACAACCTCCAGCAAACCATCCCCAGCATCTCCACAAATTTTTCAATGACAGGAGACAGTCAGAAGCCCCTCAGCTGCAAGTGTTATGCACCAGGCCAGACCACCACAAAATATTTTTTCTTTTTGTAAACGTAGATGTGAATTGGATGTTCCCGATGTGTTGTGATTGGCCAACCCGTTCAACATTAAGCAAAATGCAATCCATTCAAACACTCTAGTTAAACCACAATCAAAGAGATGAACAATTGGGGATAGCTTCTTTACTGGAACACTTACACAAACAATAGATATAGTACCTTCTACTCATTAACTGTTCTAATACAGGAACATCCCATAAACATGCCCCTTGACAAAAAGGTAAATTCAAACTTAGAATCTTATGTGCAGTTCTCCAATCCAGGAGGAAGCAACTTCAAGAGAGTTTTCAGAGAGATGAGCAGCTTGCGATCATGTATTGAAATCTGCAACCCTTCTGGGATCCCCAGCAGCTTCTGGTTGCTGCAGCTAAAAAACAAAACGAGATGACCTGGTCTGAGAGAGCTGTCACTGCCCTTCCATTGTTCCCACCATTTTAATAAATCCTAAAGGCCTCCTGAGTTATTTACTTCTGCCATTTTCAGGTAGCAGTTCGGCATTTCTCTATTTAAGTCTTCTCTTTTAAAAAAAACCCACAAGAAAATAACCTTTTTAAAGTGACAGTTTTGTCACACCTTCCACTTTGAAAAAAAATGACCATCAATATTTACAGATAGCATCATTTTAAACCCCTTTTTCTTACTGTTACAGTAGACTACAATATGTGTATATATTCTATTGACACTACGTATGCAAACATTCACAACTCTATTCTATTTCAGTCAGTTTACTCCTGCCACAGAACGCCTCTGTCTTTCTTCGTCCAAGTCTTGACGCCTTATCAGCAAGCAC
The DNA here is from genome assembly GCF_020745735.1 of Hemiscyllium ocellatum. Taxonomy (NCBI): domain Eukaryota; kingdom Metazoa; phylum Chordata; class Chondrichthyes; order Orectolobiformes; family Hemiscylliidae; genus Hemiscyllium; species Hemiscyllium ocellatum. The sequence goes on along the minus strand of NW_026869136.1, from coordinate 105,313 downwards.
GCTTTCTCGTCCAGCCACCTGTATAACTTCCAAATTGGATGGCATCAATAATAACTGCTATCTGAACAGACTGGAAGTTTTCTCCTTAAGTTTCTCCAAAAATGTTTAGGCGTTGTGATCAATATAACGATTTGTCTCAGACACGTTATTTACAAGTTAAATGCTGAAATGTTGTAAGGCCAAGCTCAAGGCCTCTTTCCCAATTGTGGAATATTTCTGTTGATGGTTTCACCGGACACTCCAACCACACATTACATAAAGGAGCAAATCTCATCTCTCCCAAAATCCTTCTCAATGACAAGTCTCCTCATGTCTCAGCATAAAAGAATTACATGCTTCTGTACCTCTCAATGCTTTACCTGCTACTCCTGGCCTACACAAGTAAACCTTACTCTCACAGGTATATGTTTTAAGAAGATCTTGCATATTCTTCTCAATGCCTAACAGAAGCCAAACTTTGACTCATGGATCAACTTATCATCAACAGCCATTTCAGCTTCTAATCTCGCCATTGTAACTCTCTGCTCTTCCACACGAGTTTTCACGACTGCAGGAAGTGAATTTTTGAACTACTCCAAAGTAAGAATCCCTCTAAGAGTGTCATAGATTGTGCTCTTTTTAATACCCTTACCCATCTTTTAAAATTGCTTTGTTTGATTCTTTTAAACTCAATGTACGTTTAACCAGGGACGCTACTTTAGATTCCTAAAATGCTGTCTGTGGGCTTCTGGCATGAGCTCATATGCACTTCAGATTACTTTCTTCACTCTCTCATACTGGCCAGATACCTCCTCCGATCGGGATGCAAATACCTCACTCCTTATACCTACTAGCTTTGTTTGGATCAACTAAATTCATATGGTCACCGATCAATGCATTCTTTTAGCCACTTTCTCAAATTAAAAAGGCTTTTATATTCCTCTCATCAAATGTAGACAATGACTGGATGATTTTAAACAGATCCCCACCAGGCCTTTGGCAACCATACATCTGCTCCTCCTCACTATCCTCCCGTGTCAGCGTACCATCTACCTGCATCTCTGCTTTCTAAGTCGACTTTCCTCTCACATTGTTAACATTTGAAGTTGAAAGTCTCTCCCGCTTTCTACTTTTCTTGTTTATTTTTCTGTCCTTCTTAGTCCTCTCCTTTTCTTTTAATTCTCCTTTTAATCGTATTTCAAACTATTCCAATTCCTTTTTATGTTCAAGCTGCCTCATCAACAATTGCATTCCAGCCATTTCCAAAAATTCTGATGGTGTTTCAATCAAACTTTAAATGCCAAGGCACAGCTGTAATTATTTCTCCTTTTCTTACAGAGGGTTAGTGTGGACTTGTTGGGCCAAATGGCCTGTTCCATACGGTAGGGATTCTAATTATGAACCCAATTTGGTATTGCTGATTTCGAACCAGACAAGATTGCAAAGTTTGCTATGGACCAGATCAGACTGCTTTAAAATACTTTCAGATGGGAGCCTGGACGCTAACCTTGTCTTATAGTAAAGGTAGATGCGAAATGAGTGTTACAGATGTGATGTGGCTGGTCAAACCACACAGCTTAAAGCAACACACAATTTATTTGAACACTCTAATAATAACATATACAAAAAGAAGAGGAATCTAGAATAACTTAACTACTGGAAATCTTATCAGAATAATAGATACAGTACCTTCTACTAATGAACTATTGCAATGTACTAACATCCCATAAATACATTCCTTGGCAAAAAGACACGCCCAAGGCCATTCAGACTTGCACGTTCAGTTCAAAGGGACAAACACACAAGTCACAATTTCAGTGGACAGGCGCAGATTCAAAGCTGCTGAAAACCCAATCCAACATAGACACCACATGGGACACACCGGAAAGTGAACAACAACCCGACACACCACCCCACCCCCTTCTCCATGGAGCAGTACATGGGACACACCGGGAAGTGAACCACAGCCCGACACATACCAATTCATTGTTTCTGCGCTTCACAATGCCAGCACTCGATACACTCGGGAAACAAAAACCAAGGAGAAAGTGAGGACTGCAGATGCTGGAGATCAGAGCTGAAAATGTGTTGCTGGAAAAGCGCAGCAGGTCAGGCAGCATCCAAGGAGCAGGAGAATCGACGTTTCGGGCATGAATTTCATGAAGAAGGGCTCATGCCCGAAACGTCGATTCTCCTGCTCCTTGGATGCTGCCTGACCTGCTGCGCTTTTCCAGCAACACATTTTCAACCAAAAACCAAGGCCAGGGAAAAATACAGAGGGACAGAGATATTCACACCAAATAAGGAAACAGTTAATTAACTGAGAACATGTTGTGGAAAATGGAGAAAAAGAAAGGGCAGTGGGACTAAATGGAGGATGAAACCTTTACAGTACGAAATTATAAGAATGAGAACGTTGAATAAAGGTATTTTCAGATCAGTTGAAATGGTTTGTTTCATCAAGTTTCGAATCGGTTTCACAGAACACTTCAAACAACATTAGCTGGGACAAGATGACAGACCAACATGGAGAGCTGAGTAGGCCACGCTAGTGCATTGTTCAGTAATCTGGATTATCTGCCTAGCATGAGGAGAACTGCAAACCTTTACTATCAAATGGGAACGATACATGCATCAAATACACACAACAGGGAAGATTTCTATCTCCATTGGACCAGTATAAGGTGTGTGTGTGTGTGTGTGTGTGTGTGTGTGTGTGTGTGTGTGTGTGTGTGTGTGTGTGTGGGATGGGGGGTTGGGAGTTTGGGAGAGCGTGTATTTTGGGTAGTTGAATGTGAAAATTATTACTTGTAAGAAAATACACTTAAAGGCAACCAGGTTAAATATGAACAACTGGCAGGGATTTGGATAGCGACACAGAGAGACTGAGGGAAGTTTCATGGACAGATGAGTGAAAGTGATTGAGAACATTAAAATAAAGGCATTGCCGCACACAATAGCGATATTGATTAGTGTGCACACATGAAGGACAGATGGATGGGATTTCGGTCTGAATTCGAATCATGTTTGTTTCTGCAGGTTTCAACTCAAGAGTGTCAACAGCAAATGTTGTCATCATTAAATCTGTATTACACAGCCCAAGTTTCAAACAGCAGATGGGTTAAGCTAATGAAGTACATTCTGGAGCCGTGAGTAGTTAAAGTTAATAATGGTCAAGGAATTGTGTCAGAATTAGCTCATGGCTAAAGGGATCACCACAGTTGTGATTCGTCAGTTTCAACCACAACACGCAAGTTCCCTTCCACGCCACTTACCACGCTGACTTGGAAATATACCGCTGTGCCTTTACAGTCGTTGTGTCAGAATCCTGGAATGCCCTTCCTAATGGCATTGCGGGCCAACCCACAGCATGTGTACTGCAGCAATTTAAGAAAGAAGCTCACCATCGACTCCTCAAGAGCAAATCGAGATGGACTATTAAAGCTGGCCAGCCAGCAACACCCAAGTCCCACAAATGAATGAAAAAAAATATTGGCCAGGATGAGATGGTTATCCAGGAAGGAAATGGAGTTTGTAAAGATAATAGAGGACAATGACCTCCACGCTCCCAATATTTATATAACAAGGGTGAGAGATAATGAGCTGAAAATGTGTTGCTGGAAAAGCGCAGCAAGTCAGGCAGCATCCAAAGAGCAGGAGAATCGACGTTTTGGGCATGAGCCCTTCTTCATGAAGAAAGGCTCATGCCTTAAAAATCGATTCTCCTGCTCTTTGCATGTTGCCTGACCTGCTGCACTTTTCCAGCAACACATTTTCAGCTCTGATCACCAGCATCTGCAGTCCTCACTTTCTCCTGAGAGACGATGGTTCACATCTGAACATGATCAGGTCAACGTAGAGACCCATGAGTAACACTGCCAGAAGCAAGGAGGGAGGCAGTAATTGAACAAGTTCAATGGTGCCATTAGTAGCGGTTTGCAAAGTGAATATCTGGATTCAGAGTATCAACATGAACAATAAAAGTGGCAAGAAGTGAAGACTACATAAAAGAACAGTAATGCAGTCATAGTTGGGTTATAGAAAAAAAGTCTGGACGGTGAGACTTACCAGGGACACCAACGATAGACGAGAGAGGATAATAAATATATTGAACAATGCGAAGAGCATAATATATCCGCTGTGATAATGTGTACCAATCATAATATGTTGAAAGAGACCAAACATAACCGGATAAACTCCTGTCCATTGTTATAAAATTTCAGTCCAATATTCTCAGATTCTGATCCACTGATGGAACATTCCAGTCTAATGTTCTCAGATTCTGATCTCTCCTCCCACTCTATCTGGAGCTGATGATCCCTGTCAGTGCTGTCGGTGATGCTCCCACTCATGCTATGGCATATCACATTGAATGGAGCCCATTTATCATTGGGAGATACCTTCCACTGGGATAATTACAAAACATGGAGACTGACATTAATCACAGTCACTGAACAAACAGGTTCTGTTAACCCCTTCCTTATATAACATTTCATGTCGCAATAAAAGGGAATATTTACTCAGACTGGATGAAATGGATGAGGGTTACTAACGGATGGACTAGAATTTTTTTTTTACTTTTTCCGTGTATGTGGGAATTTTGCCAGAGCACTGCAGGGCTGTATGTGTCAGGGATGAAATAAGAGACAACTTGCAACAGATGTCTGGTGGGGAAATTTCTGGATACATTAACTCAAGGGAGAAAGTGAGGATTGCAGATGCTGGGGATGAAAGTCGAGAATTTGGTGCTGGAAAAGCACAGCAGGTCAGGCAGCATCAGAGTAGCATCGACATTTCTTGTGTAAGCTTTTCATCTGGAATGAGGCTTGTCGACCAAAGATGCTAAGAGATAAATGAGAAGGGGATGGGGTTGGGGGAAGATAGCTGAGAATGTGGTAGGTCGATGAAGTTATGGTTAGAGGTGATATGTTGGCCAGGAGGGTGGAGCAGATAGGTGGGAAGGAAGACGGTCATAGGGGCGGTGCTGAGTTGAAAGGTTGGATCTGGGATAAGATGGTGAAGCGGAAATGAGAAAACTGGTGAAATCTACATTGATCCCATGTGGTTGTAGGGTCCCAAGGCAGAAGTTGAGTGGTGGAGCAGCTCCAAGACCTGCATGTCCATGATGGAGTGGGAGGGGGAGTTCAAGTGTTCAGCCACGGAGTGGTCGGGTTGGTTGGTGCCTGCGTCCCAGAGATATTCCCTGAAGTGTTCCACACATTGGCGTCCTGTCCCCCAATGTAGAGAGACATCAGGAGCAATGGATATTGTAGGCGACGTGTGTAGAAGTGCAGGTAAAACTCCGAATGGTGTGGAGGGAGCCATTGGGGTATCGGACCGAGATGAGGATGCAGGTTTCCCAGTTTTTACCAAGGCAGGGGAACATGCCAGGAATGGAGGGTGAGTTGGTGGGTGACGTGGACCCGTCAAGGTAGCCGCGCTTGGAGTGTTCTTTATGGAATGTAGATCAGGGTGGGGAGGGAAATATATTCCTGGTGGTGGGGTCTGTTTGTAGGTAGCCCAAATGGGGGAGGATACTGCGTTGTATCTTGGTGGGATGGAAGGTCTGGAACAGGGTGTTCTTTCCCTATTGAGTTTGGAGGGGTAAAAGTTGAAGGCAGAAGTACGGGAAGTGGATGAGATGCTCTGGATGGCATCGTCGACCATGTGGGAGGGGAAATTGTTGTCTTTGAAGAAAGAGGTCATGTGGGATATACACTGAGTTCAGAGTGTGGTGCTGGAAAAGCACAGCAGAAATGGCAGCATCCGAGGAGCAGGAAAATTCGACGTTTGGGACAAAAGTCCTTCATCAGGAAACGGGTTTTAGCCGCAAATTTCTGTTTTCCTGCTCCTCAGATGCTGTCTGACATGCTGTGCTTTTCCAGAACCACACTCCCGAATTTAATCTCCTGCATCTGCAATACTCACTTTTGCCTGCACGCTAGGTTCAGCCAGTTCTGTAATACTGCCTTTAATTCTGTTCTCACTGCTGTAGGAAAGATGTTGTTAAAGTTGAAAGAGTGCAGAAAGGATTTCCAGATTTATTGACAGTTTTGGGGAGGGTGGTGGTGGCGAGTGATGTTGAGCTATGCGGAGAGTATGAATGGGCTGGGGCTATGTTTCCCGTAGCGTTGGTTCTGAGGAGTGACCTCTCTGAGGTTTATTGCGGTGAATCCCGATGCTCCAGGGTGAGCAATGCCAACGACCAGGAAATAGACAGAACAGTTATTCACATTGAAACTGGATAATTACTGATCGACAACATGTTGGCGAATGATGGAGGTAGACTGAAGTATGTGACTGGCTGGAGGAATCAGAATTTGGAGGGTCCAATCATATGAGTGAGAACAAAAATAAAGGCATTACCATATCAACTGAAAGTATTAGTTATACCACATTCTAAATCCACCTCAGCGAACCAGACCAGACACCATAAACCCAGAAGAGATATCTGTTCAGCATGGAGCACTGCACAGACCAGACTAGTGCACTGTTGAACACCACCCTGCAATCAGTCCACAGTGGAACACTGTGCACACTATAGCAGTCCATTCTTCTGTAAACCCAGATGAGATATGTGTTCAGCAGGGAGCACTGTGCAAACCGGGCTGGTGTACTGTGCAATACAATGACAATCTACCCAGAGTGGAAAGCTACGCTGGCCGCGGCAGTGCTTTGATCTATAAACCCAGATGAGATATGCGACCAAGGTGTGGAACTGTGTCCATCAACCCAGTGCATTGTTCACTACATTAGAACATTGTGTTAGATCACTGCCCAACATTGGGAAACTTGCAGCCCATGCTGGAGGTGACAGGATGAGCAGCTCCCTCCAGCTCCATATCTCCATTTTGCCATGACACAGGGGTGCTGTGGGTGTGAACTTCACTGCCATAGAGGGATGGCGGGGGAATCAGTTTAAGTATCAACAAATGGGTGGGGTTTGGCGAATAGAGAGAGCGAGACTGAGAGACAATTTCATGGAAGGATGTTTTCCCAGGATCCAGAATGCTGAAATGAAGACATTTCAACAGTATCCTGCAACATGAGCAAATGTTTCTAGGAATGATGGGTAAACTGGATATTGGTGTGAGCTCAGATGATGGAGAGTATTGGATGAACATTTGTTCTGCAGCTTTTTAACTGGGAGGTGTGTCAGCAGAGTTTTCGACACATTGGGCTGTATCTAACAATAATTTGTCTCAGTGTCGTTTTCACTGAGTATGATAGAAGGATTGTCTGTATGAGACTGAGCTGGTTTCCTGGTGATACCTCATCGAACTCACCTCGTTAGCTATCTACCCCACCCCAAGGCGACCCTCTCATTCAATGCCAGCTCAATTTCGTTCATGGTTGGAGGTACTCACCAATGCCCGCATGACTCAAAACTTCCGTGATCCCTGGCACTGGTGCCATCATCAAAAGGCCAATGGGCACACTGTTTCTCTGTTTGGAGCTGCCCTGCACAGTTTACCCCGAGCATGGCAGATAAGAGGCATTTACACCACGGTTTGTCTTCAATGTTATGGAAGTCCTGGTGAATGGGATAGTACAGAGGAGGACCATTCTTTTCCCAGTGTTGGCCACACTACCAGACCCACAGAGCATGGTCTGAGATCACCACCCAGCTCAGTGCAGTATCTGCAGTCTGAGGAAATGTCCAGCAATACAGGGCAAGCATCAAGAACCTTCCCCATTCTGTCAGAATAAGGGTCAATATATTCTCTCTGCTTCCTCACACTCACTATCTATCTGCTACAGCACCTACTCCCCGAACAAAGCTCATGCTCCACCACTCTCATTACTGCTTGCAGTCTCTCTTTCTCTCTCTCTCTCTCTCTCTCTCTCTCCTTCTCTCTCTTTCTCTCCCCATTCACTTTACCCCCCACGTCCCCCAGAACCCCACCCCCCGGCACACACACCAATAACACTGAGTAGATACAACACTGTGGACTGACTGTCTCCGGACACTTCTCCATGTCCCCCACTTACACCAGCACTAACAGCAGGGCCACCCACCCCACCCACCCTCCCTCCCTTTCTCACATTCCAGGAGAAACAGCCTGGAATGGGACAGAAAGGGCCAAGCCGGATGGTGGAGCACCCGATATCGTTACATTCCCCCCTCCCCCCGCCATGTGTGGAGGACCCTGGTACGAGCCGGAGAGGGCTGGGACGCCTCGTGTGGAGATTCTGAAACATCCACATCCCACCAACCGAGTAAGGAGCAATTTTCAGTGAAGGGCAATTCTCACTTTAAACCCACTAGCAGCTCCGTTTACCCCCGGCACAACATAGAAGCGGTGGCCCTGATGCCATCTCCCTTTTGTGTCGAACTAGTATAAATGGAATCCCCATGGTCTCGGTGAGCAGGAGGGTGGGCTCACAACTCATCGTCACCACCCCCTTCCAGGAAGGGAGCACCTGCACTTCCTCCTGTAAACACCTCAGGTGTTGAAAGTATTTTCTGCTCTCCCCACTTGCTCTGACATCTTCAATAATCTGTACTCATATTCACCAAGTGCCCTTTGCTCCGACACCCGCTTTATAATGGTACAGAATGTTTTATATTGACTTTCAGAGTTATTTCTTCCAAGATGCATCACCTCACACTACTGTGAATTGATCCTGATCTTCCATAAACCTGAAAACTACGTCAATGTGTCACTGTCCTGCTTGAGTTCCACACTGTCCTCCACACACTATAATTAGTCCAGGTATGGTATCTGCAAACATTAAAATTGTCCTACAGTCACACTCCACACAGAAATACTGACTCACTCGCTATTGTTAGCAAGTGCAGTACAAACACACTCCCCGAGGACCGACTTAAGTACTGACTCACACCAGACAGAGTAAGTGAAATATTGACAAGGTCACAGTGGAGCAGGAGAAATACTGACAGACATCCCATGTCTGTATTTGTTTCTGTGTATTAGTAAGTGTCTCTATATCTTTGTGTTAGTGTGTGTATATCTGTGTGTATCAGTCTGAGGTGAGTCTGTAGTCTCTATGGTGCTAACGTGAAGTAATATCCCCCTGATACGAGATCTGACGAAGTGTCCTTTCATTTCTGTCCACAGATGGTGTCAGACCTGTTGACCTTTCTGACAGTCTCTGCTGGACTCCCCACACCACTGCACAGGTGAGAGTGGATGGTAAAAATCATCAGGGGTTCAGTTTGGGAGGGACAGAGGGAGGGCAGCAGCTCACAGAACCATCCAAACACAGACAGACAGATAGACAGACACACACACACAGACACAAACACACAAACATACATACTCACCGAGATGCAGAGAGAACACACAGACGCACAAACAGATACACAGGGACGCACTCACGCTCGTGTCCCCAGCCCTATATTCTGATGTTCCATTCAGCCCTTCGGACCTGCTACAGAGGAGCAGATTGAGACCACTCCGACGATTATGTGTAGTTTCGACAATGTACTTGGAAAATCAGGCTGGGGCAGAAAGTGACCCCGTCACCTCCAATCCCTCTTTCCAGGCTTCCCTTCTCTGTAACTTCTGCTCCAGATGTGGGTCATGTTACAGACCCGGATTTACTGGGAATTCAGCTCCCAGACCCCACTCAGAGTTAACCCAAACAAATCGTCTGCTCTCCTGGAATGCAGCATTGTACAACACGACGTTTAGGAAAATAACCAGTTACTTTCGAAAACATAACATGAGAACATAAGAAATCGGAGCAGAAGTAGGCTATTCGGCCCCTCAAACCTGCACTATCATTCAATAAGAGCATGGCTGATCTACTCCAGGGCCCAACCCCACTTTCCTGCTAACCCCTTGCATCCCTAAACTCGCTGATATGTCAAAAGCCAATCCACCCCGTACATAAATGCATTCAGTGCCCCTTGGATGCTACCTGAACGGTTGTTTTTTTTCAGCACTACACTTTCAACACACACATACAAACACAAATAGCTGAGAGAGACACAGAGGTGCACAAACAGACACACAAAGACGTATACATGCCAAGAGACATGCGCGCGCACACACACACACACAAACACACAAACACACTCACAAAACACACACAGCCACATATTTCACCAGTTTCCTCATTTCCTCTTCCCTCAACTTATTCCAGATCCAACCCTCCAACTCGGCACCGCCTTCTTGAACTGTATTACCTGTCCATATTCCTTCCCACCTATCCACTCCACCCTCCTCTCTGACCTATCACCGTCACCCCAACTTCATTTAACAATCGCCTTCCCAGCTACATTCCCCCAGAACCATCCCCTCCCATTTATCCCTCAGCTCCCTTTGCCAACAAGCCTCATTCCTAATGAAGGGATTATGCTGGATATTTTGACTCTCCTGCTCCTTGGATGATGCCTGAATGGTTGTGCTGTTTCTGCACCACTCTCTTTCAACACAGACACACGCATGCACACACACAGACACAGAAGCGCACATACAGAGAGACACAGACACAGACAAACAGACAGGCAGACACAAACACATACCGACACACGCACAAACACACAGACACACACAAACACACTTCCCACCCGCGAAGACATCCACACTCTCCCTCCACACACAGACACCAACATTCCCCCCACACACACACATTGGCTCACGCACAGGCAAAGACACAGGCACACGCAGACACACATACATACAGACAGCAATACTCTAACAGTCACATACACACCCACATTCCCCACACATGCACACATACGCTAACACAGACACACACAAACAGATATATACACTCAAACAGGCACACACTAACACAAACGAAGACACACGCAAAAACACACATACACATACATACACACAGATACAAACACACACACACACGCACACATATGCAGGCACACAGATACACACAGACAGACACACACAAACAAGCACACTGGCAGAGGCACACACGCATTGACATATACCACATAGAAATCACACCCATACAAACCAACACACAGGCACGCACGCACACAGACTCTCTCACACACACGCACACACAGATGCCCACAGCCACCCATACACAGACACTCAAATTCCCCACACAGATGTACACAAACACACAGGCATGCACACACGCAGACACACAGTGACACACAAAGACATGCACACACACAAGCGCGCATGCATACATACAGCTGCTCACACACAGACGTACAAACATAGAAACACACACAGAGGCACACACACACACACACAAACACACACAACTTGTAAAATACAATGTTTAGTGATAGTGACTTACCCTTGCAATTAATCTTTCATGCAAGAAAGGAATGAAAAGTCCTAAAACACACCAGCAGAGCATTGCATTTTATCACTTTCAGCAAAAGAGGGAGAGATGGAGGGAGAGGAGAGGGAGGAAGGGAGGCTTTGAACCCCATTCAATTATCCACCCCAAAACAATACATTTCCTATTGCACACAGATGCAGAGATAGAGATACAAATATACATACACATTCTAATGCAGAACACACTGAGAGATAGATAAACATAGGTACACATATAGACACACACAAATCGATAAACGCGGACAGAAATATGCAGATGCATACTTGGACATGCAAGCACCCATGAAACCATAGAGTTATACAGGGGGTTTGAAAACAGACCTATTAATCCATACACTCAATGCTAACGATAATCTCAAACTAAACTAGTCCCATATTCCTGCGCTTGGACCATTTCAATTTCTGGAAGATATGAGGCTGACCAACGTGATGCCATTATTAAATAACTGGCAAGGAAAAGCGAGGGAACAATAGACTAGTGAGCCTGACTTCGATGGTGGGCAAGTTGTTGGAGAGAATCCTAACGACAGGATTTACATGTATTTGGAAAGGCAAGGACTGATAAAGGAAAGTCAACATGGCTTTGTGCATGGGCGATCATGTCTTACGAGCTGGATTACTTTTTCTTGAAGAAGTAACACAAAGCATTGATGAGGGCAGAGCATTGGATGTGACCTATATAGACTTCAGTAAGGCATTCGACAAGGTTCCCATGAAAGACTGGTTAGCAAGGTGAGATCTCATGTAATACAAGGAGAACTAGCCATTTGGATACAGAACTGCCTCAATGGTAGAAGACAGATAGTCGTGGTGCAGGGTTGTTTTCCAGACTGGAGGCCCGTGACCAGTGTGTGCCACAAAGATTGATGCTGGTTCCACTGCTGTTCATCATTTACATAAATGATTTGGATGTGAACACAGGAGGCATGGTCAGTCAGTTCATATTTGACACCAAAATTGAAGGCGCAGTGGACAGAGAAAATTATTACCTCAGAGCATAACGGGAACTTGATCAGACGGACCAATGGACTGACGAGTTGCAGATGCAGTTTAATTTAGATAAATGTGAAGTGCTTCAGTTTGGAAAGAAAAATCGGGGATTGGCTTGTACATTTAATGTTGATATCGTGGGGAACGTTGCTAAACAAAGAGACCTTGGAGTGCAATGAAGATCAGCAAAGCAAGCGCCTTCATAACTAGCCTGCCCACACATGATGTAAACTTCAAAGACATATATCAGAACCCCTAGGTCTCTCTGTTCTACAACGCTACCAAAGGCGAGACATTTAATTGTGTATATTCTCTCATTGTTTGCTTTACGAAATTGTGATACATTGATTTATTGAAATTAATCTCCATCTGCCACTCCTCAGCCCAGTGAGTGCTAATACTGGGGAAGAAAGGCTGGACAGAAATCAGCTGACGGATCATTTCGTGGTTTTAAGAAGAGGGCAGTCAAACGTTACAGGCGGGAAAGAGTGATTGGTGTTTTTGATCCAGAAAGTAGGCTCTTTCTTCGTCTCTGGTGTTCAGTAATAAATATCTATTCCAGATCCTTTCTCGTGCAGAGTGTCTCTGTATATGTCTTTCCCTCATATTGCAGATGACAGATAAAAGCCACTTAAGGTGAAAATCATAGCCAAGTAAATAAAGATTTTCATAGTTTATCTCGAAGGCAAAGCACATAAACTCAACATCCTATAGTTGAGGTGAGTACCTTTAATCAGTTAAACAAAGTGATTCTTTTAACTGTGTAATTCAGTAAAGTTAACCAAACCATATCGAGCTGAAAGCTGACATTTAAAATGTGACCCAAATTCTGGACATGGTTTCAGTCTTGTGTAGTGGGTAACGCCCATGCCTCTGAGCCAGAGCTCTGGGTTCGATTCCAATACCCGAACTTGTGTGGTATTGTCTCTCACACTGGACCAAAAGGTCTGGGTTCAAGACCTTCCTGTCAAGGAGGTATGTCACAGTATTTCAAAACAGGCTAATGAATAAACAAACAGGAGAATAATGTTGCAGCTTTGGGGATTGTTGACAGGTGGTGGTTGTGTCCCTTCCTCTGAGCCCAAAAGTCTCGATAAAAATACCACAGAGGTGTTTCATAATGTGACTGGACAAGTTGGTAAAATAATTTTATAGTTGTGGTGTGATGAAGAGGGAAGATGAGTCAGTATTCAATTTCAGAATGTGGGCCCAGGTTTACTGAAAACACAGCCATTTGTGTTGATTGGAGTCACATTTGCACATTCTATTCATTTATAAAATCATGAAGACCATGGATAGGGTGAATAGTCAGGGTTTTTACCCCATGTGGGGAAGACCACAACTAGTGGACATAGGATTAAGGTGAGATGGCCAAGATTTAAATGTGTCCTAAAGGGACCATTTTCACAAATGGTTTATGTATGCAGTGAGCTGCCAGAGGAAGTGATGGAGGATGGTGCAAATTACAACATTTAAAACGCATCTGGATGGGGTCATGAATTGGAATGGTTTAGAGGGATATGGTACAAATGCTGTAAAATGAAACTAAGTTAATTTATGACATCTGGTTGGCAAGAATGAGTTTGACGAAAGGGTCAGTTTCTGTGCTGTACATTTCTATGATTCATTGATCCTATTAACAAAATGATCCCTTTGTAATATTATGCAACCTTCTTCACTTTCCACTATATAACTAAACTTGGTGTCATCTGTAAAGTTGCTCGATGTACATTGCATAATTCTCATCTAAGTCACTAATATAAATGACAAAAAAAAGTGGATCCAGTACCAATCCCTTTGGAACGCCACTGGTCACAGGCCTCCTGTCCCAAAGACAACAATCCTCCACCACCCTCTACCTCCTTCCAATAAGCTGAAACACACACACGTATAGAGACATAGAGACCGAGGCACAGTTCTGTCTTTAAGACAAATATGGATATGTTTTAATGATTAGGGGAACAAGGTTACAGTGAGAAGGCAGGAGAATTTTTTTGAGAAACATGTTAGCCATGATTGAACAGCAAATCATACTTGATGGAGCAAACAGTCTAGTTCTGCACCAATTTCATACGCTCTATGGTTTACACTATGAGAAATGTCTACCCAAGAGAAGAGTGGAGGCTGAATTTGATAAATACTTTCCTGAACAGAGGCAATGGGAATGTGGGATAGGTTTGAGGGGCTGAATGTACTATGTATTTCCTATTGGTTGTGCCCTCGTTTTTAAAATGGGAAGCTGACTTGCTTTGAGGTTCATACACTTCTAAATTTCGAGTTTCTACCATTTAAGATTGAGATAAGGATGCTCTTATCTCCTTAGGGTTGAGCTGTCTGTGATATTGTCATCCCCAGGAAAGAGTGAAGACTGGGCCATACAGTCATAGAGTCCGAGAGATGTGCAGCCCAGAAGCAGACCTTTCGGTCCAACACACATATGCTGACCACATATGCCAACTTCAATTTGGTCCCACCTGCCATATCCCTCCAAACACTTCCTATTCATATTCCCATCCAGATGCCTTTTAACTGTTGCAATTGTACCAGCCTCCACCACTGCCTCTGGCAGCTCATTCCATACACGTACCACCCTGTTGCATGAAAGAGTTGCCTGTTAGGTCTCTTTTATATATGCCCCCTCTCACCCTAAACCTATGCCCTCTAGTTATGGACTCAATTACCTTAGGGAAAATACCTTGCCTATTTACCCTATCCATGCTCCTCATGATTTTTATAAACCTCTATAAGGTCACCTCTCAAAGACTATCGCTTAATTTAAAGTGCAGTGACTACAGCAATTTTAAACACAACAGCCAAACACGAAATTAATAATGGATATTATTGGTTGTGTTGTTAAAGGGACGCATGTTTGTCAGGGTAATAGGAACACTTCCCTCTGCTCAGTGTCTGAAGTTCAAAATTGAGCACATGACTGACATTGCAGATGGTTCTATCGTTGCATCAGAAAGACAGTATTTTTGACCGGATAGCAATTCCCCCAAATGTTAGTCTATATTCTGTGCTCATCTTTAAAACCCTCAGGGATCAGGATCATTGATAGTACGAACTCCACTTGATCACCTGACAACAAATGGCCCTAACGGAGGATCACTGAGATCAGAAACAAATCGACAACCAGCTACACAGTACAGCAGGAGGCCATGCAACATTTCTGAGCTGTTAAACAGGAACAGGAGGGCCCTGGTCCGCTACCAGAAAATACAGAGTTGAGATAATTACTTATTTTCATGTTGGAAAGCTGTAACTAGTGGAATTCCTCAGGAATCAACGTGAGGTCAGCAACAGTCTACAATGATTTGGATGAAGGGGCTGAATGGTTTGGAGCTCAGTTTGCTCATACACCAGGATAGTCATTCAGCAAGATTTCATGTGGAAGGAGAACGTCTGCAATGGAATACAGAGAGGGGAGACAGTGAGTAAATCTTTACCAAAAAAAAGGAGTACAATGTGGGTGATGGGAAGTTTCTGTTTGGGAAGAAGCATAAAACGACCGTAAATTATATAAGTGGACACAGAATGCAGAACTCTGTGGTACAAAGGGATTCGTGTGTCCTGCTACATAAATCACACGAAGTTAGTCTGTACAGGCAGCACGTGATTGGAAAATTAAATGAAATGATACTTTTTCTTGCAAAGAGAATTGGGGCTGATCTTAAGGATGTTTTACTGCACCTGTACAGGCCGTTGCCGAGACCACATCTGAGGTACTGTCTATGGTTGTAATTCCTCTGAAGTGAAAAACAAATTGCTTTTGAAATGTTTCAAAGGTGTTGCTCTTTACTCGTCCTTGTGATGAAGGCATTGAACGATTAAACGATTCGGCCTGAGAATGAGAAATGTTCTTATTAACCATATAAGGTTTTGAGCTGGTGAATATCTGATGAATATTTTATCCTCTTTGAGACAATAAGACTGGGGAGCTATTTTAAGAATAAGATGCATTCATTGAAATGCAGATATTGTGAAGATATTGCAAGTTGTACTATAAAAGTATACGGGAACATATAAACACATCTTCAAAGCTCGTGACGCTATTTGTTGCGAAAGAAGTGGCTGGGTGTCCAGCAGCAACAGTGATGCACCTACACGGAACAGGGAATGTGCTGGAGTCCTACAGTTCATACACTGTTCAAACAGACTTCATTTGGTCCAGTTTGGGGCCGGATATCGTTATTGCGTGATTCAATTCAGAGAAGGAAAAATGCCATCTTTCCTGAGAAGGAACAGGCTGTTTCTCCCTCTGTCTCTGTGTGTTCCTCTTCTCAGCAATGTGTGTGAGCTGAAAACTCCTTATTCGTCTGTACTACTCATGGAGAATTCTTGTCGAAGATTCACTGGAATCGCCCCACGGCCCGAAGTAAAGGCAATCCAGCTGAATCCACCTGTTCCAGGAAGTGATCCCATTACCAGTAGCTGGTAAGAGCAGAACAGCTATATAAGCTGAATGATATTTGGAACAATCACTTATGTTTCCTTTCGCCATGAGTTCAATTAACATTTGGGCACAATTCTTTCAAGTTAACGTTCTGCAGAGTTTATATTTTTCAGTTTGTCATCAAATGTGTGCACGTGCCAGTATTTTTAGAGAGGGAAACAACGGCGCACAGATTTGCAATCGTCAAACTGTCATTCATCTTTCCATCCTAGTTTGATTAACTTTGTTTCGGTCATAGACTTGTTAATTTGAGCAGATTAAAGAATCCTGCCTGACTTGTTCCTAATCCTCACACAGTCTGAGACCTATATTATTGATCATATCACCAACTCGGTTGCATTAACATTTGCAATGAGCAGCGAAAGCGCGGAATGAGGAAAGGGAATAATGCCCTGAACTATAGATCAGTGAGCCTGACGTCCTTTGTGGGCACATTGTTGGAGAGCATTGAGGGGAGAGGATTTACATGTATTTGTAAATGTAACAACTGATGAAGGAGAGTCAACAATGCTTTGTGCATGGGAAATCGTTTCGAACAAACTTGATTGCATTTTGTGAAGAGGTGACAAAGAAGATTGGTGATGGCAGTATGGTAGATGCTGTCCATATAGATTCAGCAAGGCATTCGACAGGATTCCGCATAGCACACAAGTTAGTAAGGTTAGGTCATAAATAGATCCAAGATAAGCTAGCCAAATGATTACAAAAAGAGAGTCAGCTAGGAGAAACAGGGCGTTAGAAGATTGGTTTTCAGACTGGAGAACTATGACCAGTGTTGTGCCACAAGGAGCCGTGCTGAATCCACTGCTTTTCATTATTTATATAAATGATTTGAATGTGAATATTTGCCTGTTTATTATGTTTACAGATTATATTAAAATTGAAGGTGCAGTGGCTGACAAGTTTTACCTCAGAGTACGATGAGACCTTGATCAGATGGGCCAATGGGTCAAGGAGTGACAGATGGAGTTAAATTTAGAAAAATGTGAAGTATTGCATTTTGATAAGGTAAATTGGGCAGGATGTATGCAATTAATGGTGCGGTCCTCGGGAGCGTTGTTGAACAAAAGGGCGCAGGATCATAGATCCTTGAAAGTGAAGTCGCAGGTAGATAGGGTGTTGAAGGAGGGGTTTGGTATGCTTGTCTTTATTGATCAGCGCATTGACTCTGCGAGTTGGGAGATCGTGTTGCGAATGGGCAGAATGCTGGTGAGACCAGATTTAGAATATTGTGTTTAGTTCAGTTCGCTCTGCTACAGGTAGGATGTTGTTAGAATTGAGAGGGTGCAGAAAAAATGTATACGGATATTGCTGGGCATGGAGGGATTAGGCTACAGGGAGAGGCTGGCCAGACTGGGGCTTGTTTACTCTGGAGCATTGGAGGCTGGGGCGTGACATTATAGAGGTTTATAACATCATGAGGAACATGAATAATCTGAATAGTCAGTGTCTTTTCCCATGTTAGGGGAGTCCAAAGCTATAGGACAATGGCTTAAGGTGAGAGGAGAAAGATGGTAAAGAGTCAATGCTTTCATGCAGGTTGTGGTGTGTGTACGGAATGAGCTGTCAGCGAAAGTGACGGAGGCTGGTACAATTACAACATTTAAAAGACACCTGGATATGCATATTAATAGAAAGGATTTAGAGGAATATAGCCTTAATGCTGGCAAATGGAACTAGATCAGATTGGGATGTCTGAATTATGTGGACAGGACTCCTTGCTGCATGACACTGTAAGGGAGATGAGGAGAAATTCTAAAAGGACCATTTGAGTGGGAATTCTCTTCTCCAGAGGTATGTGGCGCCTCTTTGTTCATATTTATCCAAAGCTGAGTTAGTTAAATATTTGTCAGAGAAGTGAGTCACAGATGATGGGATATGGAAAGAAAAGTGGGGCTGAGACCACAACTTGATCAGCCACAATCGTAGTGCCTGGTGGAGAAGGTTCATAGTGTCGAACGCTCTAACCCTGCTCCTGTTCTGATGTTCCATTCAGACCCTCCAACTTGCTAGATAGGTGCAGTTTGTGGCCACTGACTGCTACAGCTCCCCTAACTCTCTGGAATAGAGAATTCCTGACATTCACCGTCCCTTGTTTGAAGAAATCACTGCCTGCTCCTACACGATGACCTATTGATATGAGCAATAGAGGTGAATCCAAGGACTCAGCAAAGAACAACTGCCCTTGATATCAAAGCAGTATTTAACTGAGGGTGACATTAAGGAGCCTGAGCAAAACTGCACTTCATCAGAATCCATTGCAAACTCTCCAGTGTTTGGAATCATCCAAAGCACAATGGAACATGTTTGCCATCAGTGGGCGCCAATCATCTCAGCCACGGCACATTTCTGCAGGAAATCCTCAGGGTAGCTCCCTCAGACCAGGCATCCCCAGTTTTTCAGCAGGAAATCCCTGCTGTGATGATGCAGACCATTCATCCATTTGAGTCCACATCGATCAAAAATCGGGATATTCACTGTGTTTTACACAATATTCAGAAAGCTTCGTCATCTCTGACCTCCACATGCAGTCTGTGTCCATGTGCAACAAGACTGAGACAACGCTCATTCCTGTGCTGTTAAACTGTCGGTAACATTCATGAGAGAGCACTGCACATTTGTACAGTAAATGGAGGAGTTCACTCACTACCCCTATCTGGCTTCACAGGAATATGGGAAAGTCGTTCAGCCCATCAAAACTACTGGACAAGAAGAGGGACAGCACATTCAGTCCCACCTGCCGTTAAACAGGAAGACAAGGAGTCTGCTCATGCTCACACATCACTTACACGGGATCAGAAAGTGACCATTTCACACCTGGAGTTACTTGCAAAGGAACAGGAAGAGGCCATTCAGATTCTCAAGTCACTAACACAGGAACAAGAAAGTGTCAGAGATGCTTCAGCATAACAAACAAATGGAGCAGGAAATGCACAGATGGACTGTTCCATGGTATTCCTCGTGGCTTCATTACTCATAGTGCATCCGTGTTCAGTTAGCATGCTTTTCTGGCAGTGTGAATGAAAGCATTTTTTTAACGAGTCTCTAAGGCATCTTCCGTTGCAGAGAGAGCAGACCTATGTACTGTCTGGAATTCAGAAGCTGGTGGGGAATGGCTAACTGTTTCAGAATGAAGGTATTGTGCCTTCTGACAGGATTATGGACAATGTAATGTTGAGTGGAGGGTCACACGGTAACTGTGCATTACAGTGTTCAGAGTTCTTTCAGAGCCTGTACCTCTCTGTTAATCGAAATAAGATCTATGCACTGGCAGATAAACTATTGGGAATCGAGCATCTAATGGAAAGTACGAAATTTCTCACCTTATCAATGGCTACTTGGGACAAAATGAGTGTTCGGCCATAGCCGTCAAGTTTCATCTTCGTATTCTCTCACAGTGCTACAGGTTAACCACATAGTTACCGCTCTCTATCCTGATGGTACCATCATGCCAAGGTTCAGTCTGGTGAAACTCGTTTGCACTGTCTCGGTGACGTGGCGATCATTATTTATGAAGTAGACTCAGTCTGTACATAATACCCCAAATTCTCTTTCAACAAAACACTACCACTGAGTAAGGTATATTTACTGTGGTACTCAAGTATTTCGCATGAAAGACAATATATCATTTCCAGTTATAATTACTTTCTGTCGAAGCTGAATTATGTTAGTGACTTATAACCAAGGACATCCAGGTCGTCTTCAACAACAGAACTTCCTAACATCTCACCATTTAATAAAATCAAAAGAAAAACATTTTATTTGTTGTTCCTATTCGATCATGTTATACCTTGCGAACAGCTATTGCCCAAGCGCGGATCCTTCTAATATCCCATCAGCCTTCCATCCAGAGAAAACATGACTCTCTTCATTTTGCCCATTATCCAATTTTTGATCCATTCTGTGTGTTCCACCCCTACCTACCCAGGGACTCTAACATTCCCCACTCACAAGCATTCAGCCGTGGCAAACGTTTTCTGAAAAATCAAATCCTCTACACCCACTGGTTGTCAATTTTCGATAACACAACGGGAAATCTCCACAACTACAGCAGGTTTATCAAGGATCCTGTCCCTTTCCTGAATCTAGGCTGACTCTACCAAATCATATCATTATTTTCCAAGTGTCTGGTTGTCACATTCCTTATAAAAGGTTACAATGTTTTTATCTCACAGCTGACATCAAGCTATTTAATTTTCTGGTTGCCCTCTCCGTCCTGTTTTAAATGTTTAGGTTTACAATAGCTGCTTTCCAGTCTGCAGGATCCTTTCCAGAATCTCACCAGCTTTGACGAATAGTCAGTAATTCTTTCACTAGCTCTGTTGGCACTTCCTCAATACTCGGGGATGTAGCTCATCAGTTCCAGCAACATACCAATATTCAATTCGATTAGGTTTTCAAAGACATAGTCTTCATTAATTCTAATTTTGTGCAGCCCCTCATTTTCACCAAGGACCCTGTTCCCTCGTATTTCGGGAAGTTAATTTCTGCACTTTCTTCTGTGGAGGCAGAATCAATGTATTCCTCTCAGCAGGAAGGTGACTTCGATCAGCTAGTGGGATATCGGAGGA
Source organism: Hemiscyllium ocellatum (assembly GCF_020745735.1). NCBI lineage: Eukaryota > Metazoa > Chordata > Chondrichthyes > Orectolobiformes > Hemiscylliidae > Hemiscyllium > Hemiscyllium ocellatum. The sequence goes on along the minus strand of NW_026869136.1, from coordinate 84,029 downwards.
CTGCACTCCGGAAATGTTACTCACTCCTGCCTGGAAATTGCCAGACTTAATCCAATCCATTTCATTGCGATGGATATGTCACCCACCTCTTGCCTGGAAAGTTCCAGAATCAATCCAGTTCCCTTCATGGTGAGTGTCAGCACAGTTCTGGTGTGAGTTTGAAGGAGGGGACACAGCTCAGTGGCCACCTCATTTTTTTAAAGACGCCGGTTTCACATTTTACACTTGGAATGTGTCCAGCTTAGACAAATGTTCCTGGAAATTCCTGCCAGGATCATGCAGTGCCCTGCCCCTCCCTGTGTACGGAGCTTCCCTTCTGTGTAACCCTGATTCCAATTGTTTACCATGGACCCAGAACACTCTGTAAATGCGGTGTTCATATCTCATCCAGAGTGGGTCACCATACCCTTGGGTCTCTCTGAATGGATGCAGCAGCTGATAACGGAAACCTGTGAAAAGCGTCCACAGAACATCCCTTTATCTGTAATGACAACAGCAAGTCAAATTTTCACACACATGGTGCACCAATTCTGTGTTGAAAATGTTTCTTGTCTTAGCAGAACAAAACAGTTACATCTCTGCACTGCCCTACAGTTACAGTTCCCTTCTTCAAAAAAATCAGTTGACAATGGAACATTCCATTTCTTTGTCTCTCAGCAACTATAAGGGCAGCACCAGTATTGCCGATGGAGTTGATCATCACACTCATAGAAGAAACACAGAGGGAATATAACTCAAGTTAAACAGGGACACATCTAAGTTGACATGATATTCAGGAATATGGGCAAAAGGGAAATTTTAGAATAAGCTCCCATGTTATTTTCCTTCTGGTTCATCAGCAGCTGAACCTATGTTTGCTTTTCATTTCTCTCTCTCTCTCTCTTTCTCGCTGGGCATTTCTGCATCCAATAAACTAACCTTCACCTCACACATCCGACCATCCCTGATATAAATAATATTACTTCCCAGTTGCTTTCAGTTGCGATATAGGATCACTAGATTCAAAACTTTATCTGTTTTTCTCCTGACAGAGGCTGCCATCCTTGCTGAGATTCTCCAATATTTTCAGACGCTGGGGAATTTTATTTCAGATCTCCTTCATCCACAGTTCCTTGGCTTATTTCACCTTTAATTCTGTTGTTTCACGAGGTGTCAGCGTCACTGGCAGCATTTGTCATCCATCACTAATTGCCATTGACTGCGAGACCATTCGTTTAGACAATATGGAGCCAACCTTTTTTTTTTCATCACACTTAGTTTCTTTACCAAAGGCTTTCAGTGAAATAATAAAAGAAACCCTGATGGTTTATGATGCCGTTTGTAAAATGAGGTCTCTTTCCGATTGTTGCCATTTGAATTTAAGTTCTATCATTGGTTCTGGTAGAATTTGAAGCAATGCCTTCAGAGTCATAACACGGCTAGTGACATTATTATTCTGAAATGAGGACCCTATTATGAAATAACTGGAGAGAGAAGAAAATGTTTGTGGTCAAAATATTTGTAACTGGAAGAGTGGTCTGAAAAGAACTAGAGCTGTAAAATCTGAAGTTAATAAGGGGGCAGATGATGGCTCATTCAGCAACAGGACTGAGGCAAAGCTGGAGACTGAGGATATTATAATGGTGGGTGTAGGCAGGGTTGATAACAGAGAATATAGAGACATAAAACAGTTCAGGGCAAAAGGAAAACTCAAGGGTCTGAACAGTCTTGTTCCTTCTTAGATGTTTATGAGTGAGGATTCGGAAATTGAGAGGAATGAAGTGGAGTTTGTGACTGAAACTGAAGATAACAGGTTATGTATTTGTTAAATATATATAACAGAAATAGCAATAACCTTCACCATCGCGAATAGAATTGATAGAGATAGGTTTACCAGCAACATCAGTAATAGCGAGGATAGGACAGTATCTTGCCTGAATAATCATCAGTACGGCTTGTATCTGCAAATCTAACTGTGCCCTATCCTGATAAATCAAGTATATACCCAAGGATAAACAACTGTCCATTGTTGGAACATTCCAGTCTAATGCTGTCAGATTCTGATCCATTGTTGGAACATTCCAATCTGTTGTTCTAAGATTCTCTTCCTCTCCCTCTCCCTGTAGCTGCTGAGCCAATCATCTTGAGGATGATGTTGCCACTGATAGTGGCGGGGGAGGGGGCGGAGCGGAACAGACAGGAGATTGTGTGGCTGCAAATGGGAATCCAGGATGGTGTGTAGTCTCATATATGCCAGGGTCCAGGATGTCTCAGAGCAGCTGCAAATTGTTCTCAAGGGAGAGGGGCAGCAGCCAGAAGTCATTGTGCACATTGGTACATATGAGAGATTGAAATAGGGATGCTCAGCACTGTACCAAACTTCCAGAACAGCACTGTCCCCATGACTTGTCCGGACTTCAACAGTTTCTTCATTTCCTCTTCCCCCACCTCACCCTCGTTCCAAACTTCCAGCTCAGCACTGTCCTCATGACTTGTCTGGCCTTGTCCTACCTGTCTCGCTCCTTTTCCAACTATCCAGTCCTCCCTCTCCTCCCTTACCTATCACCTTCATCCCCTCCCCCACTCACCCATTGTACTCTATGCTACTCTCTCCCCACCCCACCCTCCCCTAGCTTATCTCTCCATGCTTCAGGCTCACTGCTTTTATTCCTGATGAAGGGCTTTTGCCCGAAACGTCGATTTCGCTGCACTTTGGATGCTGCCTGAACTGCTGTGCTCTTCCAGCACCACTGACCCAGAATGAGGTTCTGCAGAGTGATTGTAGAGAGCTAGGAAAAAAGATAAAAGCCAGGACCATGACATTGGTAATATCCAGTTTATTTCCAGTGCTGCATGCTAGTGAGGGTAAGAACTGGAGGACATGGCAGATGAACGTGTGGCGAAAAAATTGGTGCAGGGGGCAGAGATTCAGATTTTTAGATCATTTGGGATCTTTGGTGGGGCAGAGGTAACCTGTTCAAGAGGTACGGGTTATACCTGAACTGGAGGGGTTCCAATATGTTGCCCGGCGGGTTTGCTAGTGCTACAAGGGGAGGTTTGAACTAGATGGGCTGGGGCTGGGGAGGGTATTGAGCGTGGGATCCTCAACAGCAAGGAGAAAAGTGCGAGGCTGGAAGTAGATACAGTAATCAGCAAAAGTAAAGTGAAGAGACAGGTCAGACTGGAACACGACAGAGCGCAAGGAAAACCTGTTGAATTGAATTGCATTTGGTTCAATGCAAGATGTCTGACAGCTAAGACTGATAAACTCAGGGCATGGATAGGTACGTGGGACTAGAATATTATAGCCATTACACAAATGGGTGGAGGTCCAGGCAGATGGGATCAAAGGAATCCCTGGGCAGAAACAGGGGACACAGGAGTTTACCGAAGAAGGAAATCAGGAGGATGAGAAGGGGGAACGAGATAAACTTGGCTGAGAAGATCAGGATGAATCCAAAGAGGTTGTTTACATATATTAAAGAAAAGAGAATAACCAAAGTGAGAATAAGACCCCTCAAGGACCAATGCGGATATGTATATGCAGAACTGCAGGAAATTCTCAAGGTTCTCAATTAATATTTCTCCTCTGTACTTACCGTAGAGAAATATATGAAGACTTGATGTGGGAGTTTAGGGAAGTTAGTGGTGATATCTTTGGGGACAGTCCATATCACTGTAGAGGAGGTGTTAGATGTACATGTATTAGAAGGTAGGAAGGTGGATAAATCTTCTGGTTCTGACCAGATGTATCAAAGAACACAGCAGGAGGCTAAAGAAGAAACTATAGGGACCTTGGCTGATATGTTTGAATCATCGTTAGCCACAGGTGGGGCCCCAGAAAACTGGAGACTAGCGAATGGTATTCTCTTATTTTAGAAGGGAAGGAAAGAAATACCTGGGAACTATAGGCCAGTGAGCCTAACATAATTTGCTGATGACAGTGAGGGAAGTTTTCAGAAATTGCAGCTGGACCTTGATTAGCTGGCGAAGAGGGCCGAGAAATAGGCAAATGTATTTTGATATAGATAGGTGTGAGATTTGCATTTTGAAAAGTCAAATCAAGGCAGGAATTTCGTGGTAAATGGCAGAGCGTTAAATGGTGTCGAGGAACAGAGGGACCTTGGAGTACGTGTGCATGGTTCTCTGAAAGTAAAGTCACAGGAAGGCAGGGAAGTGAAGAAGGCTTTTGGCACACTGGCCTTCATCAGTCAGGGCATTGAGTATGGCATTTGAGAAGTTCTGTTGCACGTTTCAGGATGTTGGTGAGGCTACACTTGCATTGTTGTGTTCAGTTTTGGTCACATTGCTTTTGGAAGGATGTTATTAACCTGGAAAGATTGCAGACGAAATTTTCAAGGATGTTGACATAAGTCAACAGTCTGAGTTACAAGGAGAGATTGAAAAAGCAACGACATTTTTCTTTCGAGCATAGCAGACTGAGGGGGACTGATGGTGGGGACAGGTACAAGATGATGAGAGGCATGGATATGGTGAATGAACACAGTCTTATTTTTCCCCAGAGTTTTGGAATCGAGGACTAGAGTGCATCAGTTTAAGGTTAGAGGGCAAATAATAAAATAGATCAAGAGGGGCAAATATTTCACAGAGGGAGGTATGCATATGGAATGAACTGTCAGTGAAAGTGGTTGAGGCACTTACATTAACAATATTTAAAAGGCACTTGGACAAGTACATGGATCTGAAAGGATCAGAAACATATGGGGCGAGTGCAGGAAAATGGGGTTAGCATGGATGGATGCTGTAGGACTCTCTGACTCTACAAGTAGAATAACATTTGGGCCAAACTCTCATTTTTCCTTTTGTCATGAATTCTAATAATAGTTGGAGAAAGTTATTTCAAGTTTCAAGTTAACATCGCAGAGATTTTGCTTTCCAGGTTTTTTTTCATCAAATGTGTGTGCGTGTGTTCCTCAGTATTTTTCAAATGGAAGTATTAATGTACATGTTTGCAATACCCACTCATCATTCTTCTTTCCATCATAGTTTGAGTAACATTGTTATAGTCATAAACGTGTTGTTTTAGCAGATGAAAGAAATCTGCCTGACTTGTTCCTAACACTAACCCTGACACACTCTGATATCTCTATCATTGGCCATTTCATTAACCTAGCAATAGTTGAATTTTTTGGGACTAGTGGAAGAGTGGGACTAGAAAAGGGAACAGTGATCTAAAAACACAGTGATCTATCAACTCAGTGAGCCTAATGTCAGAGTAGGGTAGGTCGTTGGAGTGGGTTTTGAGGGATATGATTTTCGTGCATTTAGAAAGACAAGGACTGGTTTGGGGTAGTCAACATGGCTAGGTGCGATTGAAATAAAGTATCATTAATGTGATTGAGTATTTTGAAGATGTCACAAAGAAGATTGACGAAGGTAGTCTAATGTACATTGTTTTCAATGGCTACAGCAAGGCATTTAATAAGGTTCCTCATTCTAACAGTTTGCCAAGGTTAGGTCACACGAAATTCAGGGAACGTTAACCAATTAGATACAAAATTGTCTTGAAGGTAAAGGATTGTAATCCAGACTGAGGGAATGTGACCAGGGGTGTCCTGAAAGAATCACTGCTGAGCTCACTGCTTTTCATCATGGATGTAAATAAATTGGATGTGAATATCAGAGGCATGGTTAGGAAGTTTGCAGATAACATCAACAAAGTGGTGCAGCGGACAGTGAAGAAGATTATCTTCAAGTACTAAGGCACCATTGACTATCAAAGTGCCAAGGGCAGGCAGATGAGTTCAATTTATATATTTGCGAGGTTTTGCATTTTGGTAAATTAAAGCAGGGTCGTCCCCTGGGGAAAGTTACTGAGCAAAGAGACCTACAGGTGCAGGTTGACACTTTCTTGAAAGTGGAGTCAAACGTAGACAGGATGGTGAAGAACACGTTTGACATGCTTGCCTTAATCGGTCAAAACATTGCATATCGGAGTTGATGTGGTATGTTGACCCTGTACAGGACGCAGGTGAGTCTACGTTAAGAATACTGTGCACTATGTTGGCTCTGCTGATAGGAGGATGTTGGGCAACGCAGAAAAGGTTTACAAGGACTTTTCCATACTGTTGGGGGGGGGAGGGGGGTTGAGATTCAGGGAGAGGATGAACAGGTTGAGGCTTTTCCTCTCGACTGGAGGAGGGTGAATGGTGACATAAAAGTTGCTTATAAAACCCTGAGCTGCATGGATAGTGTGAATGGCCAAGATCTTTTTATCTGGGTTAGAGGAGTCCAGTTATAGACGGTACAGGTTGAAGGTTTGGGGGAAAGATTTAGAGTGGATCTTAGGAGATACATTTTCATGCCAAAGGTGATGCGTGTACAGAAAGTGCTGTCAGAGAAAATGTTGAAAGCGGGTACAATTACACATTTGAAATATCGCGGAATAGGTACATAAATAGGAATGGTTCAGAAGAAGTTTGGGCATTTGATGGCAAATGGGACTAGATCAGATTGGGATATCTGGCCGATGTGGGCAAGTTGGTATAAAGGATCTGTTTCCATGATGTATGACTCTCTGATTCTATAAGAAGGTGGAGAAAATTCTAAAAGAGCCTTTCAAGTGGGAATTCTCTTCTCCAGAAGTTTGACATTCCTCTTTGTTTACGTTTATTCAATGCTGTGTTAGTTAAATATTTGACAGAGCGGTGAGTCACATAGAATGGAATGCAGACCACTACCTGATCAACCATAGTTATTGCCTGGTGGACAAGGGACAAAGTGTCTAATGACCCACTACTGCTCCTCAGTCCCATGTTTCTGCATTCCTTTCAGACCCTTAAACCTGTTAGGCAAGAGCAGTTGAAGGCTACTTACTGCTATGACCTGGTGCACAGAAACAGAGGACACCGTTCAGCCCCTCACTTCTGTCCCACACGGTTTATAAGATTTGGATAATATAATTGGAAAATCCAGGTTGCTTATGAAAGAGGCACCTCATCTCTCTAGACAGAGCAAATATCAAATCTAAATTAGCCCATTCTGCTCTCAGAAATAATCTCTCATAGACTCTATGAATCTTTATTCGAGGCTATCACTGTTACGTTGGTTAATTGAGTCAATTTGCATGTTCAAACCACCCATAGTTATTGTTGTGCCCTTGGTGCAGGCCCTCACTCTTTTCAACCTCAGAAGTACTTTGGGTCAGAGTGGCTGAAAATTACTCTTCCCAAGAAATTTCTTCCCATGCTTTTTATTTGCACTGAGACGGATTTCAAACATGTTTTGATACAAAACACTTTGAAAAGTTCTGAGTTCCCACTTGCACAAACAAATGCTTATTTTCTTTGCACTAACCACATTTCACAGTAAATATTGAGGAATTAACAGAGCTAAAAGTTGTCACGAGATATCTTTAGCAAACAGAGTTGAGGAAAATCTCAAAGCCTTTGTTTTCATATGTAAGGAGCAAAAGGGTAACTAGAGAAATGTTTGGCCAACACAAGGACAAAGGAAGAAAGTTATGCATGAGACTCTTAACGAGTACTTTGCATCTACCTTCACCAAGGAGAGGGACATGATGGATGTTGAGGTTAGGAATAGATCTTTGAGTATTCTGGATCAAGTTGACATAAAGAGGGAGGAGGTTTTGGATATTCTAAAAGATATTAATGTAGAGAAGCCCCAGGTCTGGGTGGGATCTACCACATGTTACTAAGGGAATTGAGAGAGGAAATCAGTGGGGCTTTAACTTATATCTTTGCAGGATCCTTGAACATTGGTGAGGTCCTGGAGGACTGGAGAATTGCTAATGTTGTCTCCTTGTTTAAGAAGGGTAGTGGGGATAATCCAAGTAATTATAGACCGGCGAGCCTCACATCAATGGTAGGGAAGCTGCTGGAGAAGATACTGAGGGACTTGAGTAAGGTGTTTTATTCGGTTCCCCATAGTAGGCTGATGGAGTAGGTGAAGTCGCATGGGCCTCAGGGTGTTCCATCTAGATGGATAGAGAACTGGCTGGGCAACAGGAGACAGAGAGTAGTGATAGAAGGGGATTTCTCAAAATGGTGACCTATGACCAGTGGTGTGCAACAGCGATTCGTGCTGGGACCACTGTTGTTTGTGATATATATTAATGATTTGGAAGAAGGTATCATTTGCCTGATTAGCAAGTTTGCAGATGATAAAAAATGTGTTGCTGGAAAGGCGAAGCAGGTCAGGCAGCAAAGGAGCAGGAGAATCAACGTTTCGGGCATAAGCGTCGATTCTCCTGCTCCTTTGATGCTGCCTGCCCTGCTGCGCTTTTCCAGCAACACATTTTTAAGCTCTGATCCCCAGCATCTGCAGTCCTCACTTTTCCTAGTTTGCAGATGATACCAAGATTATTGGAGTAACAGATAATGAAGAGGACTGCCAGAGAATACAGCAGAATAAAGATAGTTTGGAGAATTGGGCACAGATATGGCAGATAGAGTTCAATCTGTGCAAATGCGAGGTGATGCAGTTTGGAGGATCCAATTCTAGAGCGAACTTTGCATTAAATGGAAACGTCCTGAGGAAAATTGACGTACAGAGGGATCTGGGTGTTCAGGTTCATTGTTTCCTGAATCTGGCAACGCAGGTCAGTAAAGTGGTCAATAAGGTATATGGCATGCTTTCCTGGATTGGATCAGGTGTTGAGTACAATCGCAGGCAGGTCATCTTACGGTTGCTTCGGACTTTGGTTTGGCCGCATTTGGAATACTGCATATAGTTCTGGTCACTTCATTACCAAAAGGATGTCGATGATTGAATAGAGTGAAGAGTAGGTTCACCAGGGTGTTGCCTGGGATGGAGGGTGCTGGTTATGGAAAGAGGTTGGGTAGATTAGGATTATTTTAATTATAAGGGCAAAGGTTGAGCGGGGAACCTGATTGAGGTCTACAAACTCAAGAGGGAGATAGACAGGGTAAATACCAAGAAGCTTTACCATAAATTGTGAACTCATGACCCCTAGTAATTGAGTTCCAAAGTGAGAGGAAAAGGTTTAGTGTCTGAGGGATATATGTGGGAAGCTCGGAGGTGGTAGGGACAGGAATAATAGTGTCATCTAAGATGTATCTGCCAGATACATGAATGGGCGGGGAACAGAGGGATACAGGCCCTTAGAAAATAGGTGGCAGGTTTAGAAAATAGGGGGCAGGTTTAGAAAATAGGGGATCTGGATCAGTGCAGGCTTGGAGGGCTGAGAGAGTCACACAGAGTCATACAAATGTACAGCATGGAAACAGACCCTTCCGTCCAACTCGTCCATGCTGACCAGATATCCCAACCCAATCTATTCCCACCTGCCAGCACTCAGCCCATATCCCTCTAAACACTTTCTATTCATATACCCATCCAGAAGCCATCTAAATGTTGCAATTGTACCAACCTTCACCACTTCATTCCATACACTTACCACCCTGTGTGTGAAAATGTTGCCCCTTATGACACTTTTACATTTATTCATCCAAACCTAAACCCTTTAGTTCTGGACTCCCCCACACCAGGGAAAATAGCTTGCCTATTTCCTCATTCATGCCCCTCATTGTTTTATAGACCTATAAGGTCACCCCTCAGCCTCCAACATTCCAGGGAAAATATCCCGAGCCTATTCAACCTCCACCTATAGCTCAAATCCTCCAAACTTGGCAACATTCTTGTAAATCTTTTCAGAAAACTTTCAAGTTTCACAACATCCTTCCGATAGGATGGAGACCAGAATTGCATATAATATTTCAAAACTGGCCTAACTAACCTCCTGTACAGCTACAACACGACCTTCCAACCACTGTACTCAATGCTCTGACCAATTAAGGAAACCATACCAAATGCCTTCTTCGCTGTCTTATCTATCTGTGACTCTACTTTCAAGGAACAATGAACCTGCAGTCCAAGTTCTCTTTGTTCAGCAACACTCCCTTGGACCTCACAATATTAAAAATATAACTCCTGCTAAGATTTGCTTTCCCAAAATGCAGCACATCGCATTTATCTAAATTAACTCCATCTATCACTCCTCAGCCCATTGGCCCATCTGATCAAAATCCCATCTTAATGTGAGGTAACGTTCTTCGCTGTCCACTACACCTCCAATTTGGGTGATACTTGTGATACTCCACTGGTCACATGCCAACAGTCTGAAAAACATCTCTGCAACACCACGTCTGCGTTCTACCTTAAGTCAGTTCTGTATCAAAATGGCTAGTTCTCCCTGTATTCCACGAGATCTACCCTTGCAAACCTCGAATGCCTTACTGAAGACCTTATTGATCACGTCCACTGCTCTGCCCTCATCAATCCTTTTTGTTACTTCTGTAAAAAAAACTCAATCAGGTTTGTAAGACATGATTTCCCATGCAAAAAGCCATTTTGACTCTCCCTAATCAGTCTTTGCCTTCCCAAGTAAATGTACAACCTGTCCCTCAGGATTGCCTCCAACAACTTTCCCACCACTGATGTCAGGCTCAATGGTTTATAGTTCCCTGGCTTGTCCTTACAACCTTTCTTAAACAGGGACACCACGTTAGCCAACCTCCAGTCTTCTGACGCCTCACCTGTGATTATCAATAGTACAAGTATCTCAGTAAGAGGCCTAGCAATTACTTCCCTAGCTTCACACAGAGTTATAGGGTAAACTTGATCGATTAGATCCTGGGGATTTATCCACTTTTATGCGTTTCAAGACATCAGCACTTCCACCTCTGTAATAAGGACATGATTAAAGATGTTACCATCTATTTCTCTGAATATCTACATCTCCCATGTATTTCTCCTGAGTAAACACTGATACAAAATACTTGTTTAGTATCCCCCCCATCTCCTGCGGCTCCACACAAAGGCACCTTGCTGATCTTTGAGGGCTCTATTCTCTCCCTATTTACCCTTTTGCCCTCAATGTTTTTGTAAAATCCTTTTGGATCCTTCTTAACTCAATTTGCCAAAATATCTTATGTTGCCTTTTTGCCTTCCTGATTTCCTTCTTTTGTATGCTCCTACTGCCTTTATACTCTTCTAAGGATTCACTCGATCTATCCTGCCTGCACCTGATATATGCTTCCTTCTTTTTCTTAACTAGACCCTCAATTTCTTTAGTCATTCAGCACTCTCTATACCTACCAGTCTTTCCTTTCACCCTAACAAGAATATACTGTCTCTGGACTCTCGTTATTTCATTTCTGAACGCTTTCCATTTTCCAGCCATCCCTCTCCCGTGATCATCTGCCGCCATCAGCTTTTAAAAGATCTTAACTAATAACGTCGAAATTGTCCTTTCTCCAAGTTAGAACTTCAACTTTATGTTCTTGTCTGTCCTTTTCCATTGTTATTTTAAAACTAATATAATTGTTGGCAAATAACTGAAGCTCACACATTTCAGTGAGAAATTAAATCGATTGATTATATTTAAATGTGTAAGAATGATATGCCGATTAGATTATTCAATCATTTGCTCACTCTGAATATGCAATCAGTCAGACGTCAACCACACGGCAAATGATAGAGCAACAATGTATGTATTTGAATCCTGAGATTCAATGTGTAATTGCGATCACCAAAATAGTCAGGCAACATGTTCTTTTTCGATACAAAACAAAATGTGCATTATTTATTTTTGTATCATAAAAGGTTGTTTGGTGTTTATAATTTAATTCCATCAATGTAGAATCAACTTAATTGTTTTCAGAGATGATGCAGTTATTGTACAGTTGAATAATTGTAGCTCATACCTTATTGTTTCCCAAATCACAAACATGGCAAACTCTTGATTATTGTTCAGGTCAGTAAACCCATCACTTTACATCAGGACCTCACAGCTGCCTGTGGCACTGAGTGAGACACTGGCCTGCTCCTGAATCTGTCCAGAGAGTTTCCAACCTGAGTCAGGGAAGTCATTCAAACATTCCCTCACAGAGAGTCGTTTGGAATCCACCTTGAGCAGCAGGAAACTAGCCAACAGGCTATCACTGCTCTCAGTGAAGGTACAAATGCTGTCTAAATTAGATACCAGCGACTGTCCAGGAACTGGTCTTACTAATTTATCCTCAGTCAGAGCCTGGCCCATGGAGCAGATGTATGGACATGGAATCTCAGAATCACATCGCACAAGTTGCTTATGGTGATGACATCTGGTTTGTCCCCCAGACTCCATACATTTGTCCCGTGGAACAGACGCTGGGTGAAAACGTTCACAATTCACAGTCTATTGCAGCATTTTGTGTCTCAAATTAAACGCTCAAACTATATCAAATAAATGCACCTTCATATTAACCATTATCAAAATAAAATTATACATGTCTGTGGATGGTCAGATACTAATTCATAGGCCATCCAACAGAATGTATCTGAAGAAACTAGGAGCAAACAGCAAGCCAAGAGTCTTTTTAATAACTGCACGTGGTGGATTTTGTCTGGTCTAGGTAACCAAGCATATTGTGCTGGCATTTAGGTAAATGTAACATCGAAACTGGAAGTCTTGGTCTAACGTCCCACCCCAGCTTCCTGACCTCACACACCTCTCTCCCTTGCACACCTCTCTCCCTTGTACACCTCACTCTCTCGCACACCTCACCCCCTCAAACAATTACCAATTAATGAGAATCCACAAACTGAGTGAAACTTGGAACACAGAACAGTACAGCACAGTAAGAGCCCTTCAGCCCTCAAAGTTTTGCCGGCCTTTTATCCTACTCCTAGATCAGACTAACCTACATGATCTTCAATGTACTAACTCCCATGTGCTTATCCAAGGGTCTTCTTAACTATCCTTAATATATCTGACTGTACTACCATTGCTGGTGGTGCATTCCGCCCACCCACCACTCTCTGAATAAAGAACCTACCTCTGACATCTCCTCTAAACCTTCCTACACTCACCTTAAAGGTGTGCCCTTTGTTGATAGCGAATTCTGCCCTGGGAAAAGGCTCTGGCTATCCACGCTGTCTATTCTCTCAACATCTTGTACACCTCTAGTTTGTCACCTGTCATCCTTCTTCGCTCCAGTGAGAAAAGCCTTAGCTCTCTCAACCTTTCTTCTGAAGACATGTCCTCTATCCAGGCAGCATCCTGGTAGATCTGCTCTGCACACTCTCTGAGGCTTCCACATGTTTCCTATAATAAGGCAACCAGAACTGAACCCAATATTGCAAGTGTGGTTGAACCACAGCTTTATCGAGCTAAGCATTAACCTCACCGCTCTTAATCTCACTCTCCCTGTTCATGAAAGCCAAAACACCATACACCTTCTTAACAACCCTGCCAACTTGGGTGGCAAATTTGTGGCATCTATGGACATGGAGCCAAAGATCCCTCTGACACTCTACGCTGCCTAGAATTTTGCCTTTAACTCTGTGTGGTATATGCAAATAAAATCTTCCAAAATAAATCACTTCACAATTTTTAAGGTTCAACTGTTCGGTTTACTCTCTCGGCGGAGTAGGTAACGGTTGTCTGGTGTTTTTTTTAAGTCGCGGGTATAGTCCAGTTATTGTTTTTCAACGGCTAAAATTTAAAGTTTTTTTTTAAGCGCCTAGCGGACCCGGATGCTGGTGTCGCACTAGCTTACCTGGGAAGGTTTTTTTAATAAAAGCGAGCAGGCGAGGACCAACGACATAGGTAGGAAGAGGGATGAGGATGTTAGGCAGGCTTTCAGGGAGCTAGGTTGGAAGCTCAGAGCTAGAACAAACAGAGTTGTTGTCTCTGGTTTGTTACCCGTGCCACGTGATAGAGAGTGGAGGAATAGGGAGAGAGAACAGTTAAATGCGTGGCTACAGGTATGGTGCAGGAGGGAGGGATTCTGGTTTCTGGACAACTGGGGTTCTTTCTGGGGAAGGTGGGACCTCTATAAACAGGATGGTCTACACCTGAACCTGAGGGGCACCAGTATCCTTGGGGGGAAGTTTGCTAGTGCTTTTTGGGAGGGTTTAAACTAACTCTGCAGGGGCATGGGAGTCTGGACTGTAGCATTAGGGTACAGGACCTTGATGTAGGGAGGTGAGGAACAAGGCATCGATCTCGAAGGAGGGTGCCTGTAAACAGGAAGGTGGCTTGAACTGTGTGTACTTCAATGCCAGAAGTATAAGAAATAAGGTAGGTGAATTTGCAGCGTGGGTTGGTACCTGGGACTTCGATGTTGTGGCAATTACAGAGACGTGGGTAGAACAGGAACATGAATGGCTGTTGCAGGTTCCAGGGTTTAAATGTTTTAGCAGGGTCCGAGATGGGGTAAAAGAGGGGGAGGTGTGGCATTACTTGTCAAGGATAGTATTACAGCGGTGGAAAGGACGATGGAGGAAGACTTGCCATCTGAGGTAGTTTGGGCTGAGGTTAGAAATAGGAAAGGTGAGGTCACCCTGTTAGGAATTTTCTACAGGCCTCCAAATAGTCCGAGAGAAGTAGAGGAAAGTATTGCGAGGATGATTCAGGAGAAGAGTGAAAGTAGCAGGGTGATTGTAATGGGGGACTTTAACTTCCCAGATATTGACTGGGAAAGGTATAGATCGAGTTCGTTAGATGGGTCGGTGTTTGTCCAATGTGTGCAGGAGGGTTTCCTGACACAATATGTAGACAGACCAACGAGAGGTGAGGCTATACTGGATTTGATTCGAGGTAATGAACCAGGCCAGGTGTTAGACTTGGAGGTAGGTGAGCACTTCGGGGACAGTGACCACAATTCGGTGACTTTTACTCTAGTGAAGGAGAGGGATAAGTGTGCACTGCACGGCAAGAGTTATAGCTGGGGGCAGGGAAATTATGATGCGGTGAGGCATGACTTAGCATGCGTGGATTGGAAAAAGTAGGCTTCAAGTGAAGAACACAAATGATATGTGGAGACTGTTCAAGGAACAGCTAATGGGTGTTCTTGATAAGTATGTACCTGTCAGGCAGGGAGTAAAGGGTCTTCTGAGGGAGGCGTGGTTTAATAAGGAATTGGAATCCCTTGTGAAAGGGAAGAGGGCGGCCTATGTAAAGATGAGGCGTGAAGGTTCAGTTGGGGTGATTGAGAGTTTTAAGGTAGCCAGGAAGGATCTAAAGGGAGAGCTAAGAGCAGCGAAAAGGGGACATGAAAAGTCCTTAGTTGGTAGGATTAGGGAAAACCCAAAGGCTTTCTATAGGTATGTCAGGAATAAAAGGATGACTAGGGTAGGTATCGGTCCAGTCAAGGATAGTAGTGGGAAGTTGTGCATGGAGGTAGAGGAGATTGGAGAGACACTAAATCAATACTTTTCGTCAGTATTCACTCAGGAACAGGACACTGTTGCTGATGTGAATATTGAGTTACAAGTGATTAGAATGGATGGCCTTGAGGTATGCTGGGGAGAGGTCAGGGGAATAATGGAAAGGATGAAATAGTTAAGTCCCCTGGGCCTGATGGCATTTATCCTAGGATCCTCTGGGAAGCTAGGGAGGAGATAGCAGAGCCATTGGCTTTGATTTTTATGTCGTCATTGTCTACGGGAATAGTGCCAGAAGACTGAAGGATAGCGAATGTGGTACCCTTGTTCAAGAAGGGGAGTAGGGATAACCCTAGTAACTATAGGTCGGTGAGTCTCACTTCTGTTGTGGGCGAAGTCTTAGAGAGAATTGTAAGGGATAGGATTTATGAACATCTGGATAGGAATAATGTGATCAAGGATAGTCAGCATGGTTTTGTGAAGGGCAGGTCGTGCCTCACAAACCTTATTGAGTTCTTTGAGAAGGTGACCAAGGAAGTGGACGAGGGTAAAGCAGTAGATGTGGTGTATATGGATTATAGCAAGGCATTCGATAAGGTACCCCATGGCAGGCTAATGCAAAAACTACGGAGGTATGGCATTGAGGGTGCATTAGAGGTTTGGATTAGGAATTGGCTGGCTGGAAGGAGACAGAGGGTAGTAGTTGATGGTATAGGTTCATCTTGGAGTGCAGTTACTAGCGGTGTTCCACAAGGATCTGTTTTGGGACCATTGCTGTTTGTCATTTTTATAAATGACCTAGAGAAGGGGCTTGAAAGCTGGGTGAGCAAGTTTGCGGATGACACGAAAGTCGGTGGAGTTGTGGACAGCGAAGAAGGATGTGGCAGGTTACAGCGGGATATAGATAAGTTGCAGAGCTGGGCAGAAAGGTGGCAAATGGAGTTCAATGTAGTTAAGTGTGAAGTCATTCACTTTGGTAGGAGTAACAAGAAGATAGATTACTGGGCTAATGGTATGATACTTAGTAGTGTGGATGAGCAGAGGGATCTTGGTGTCCATGTACACAGATCTCTGAAAGTTGCCACCCAGGTAAATAGTGAAGAAGGCATATGGTGTACTGGGCTTTATTGGTAGAGGAATTGGGTTCCGGAGTCCTGAGATCATGCTGCAGTTGTGTAAGACTCTGGTGCGGCCTCATCTGGAATATTGTGGGAGGACCATAGGCCCACAGGAGGTTGCGGAAATGAGGAGAGCTGCAGGGCTGATGGGTTTATGGAGTTGGGAATTTTGGGAGGGATAGAGAAGTCTACATGGATAAGGATGTTTATAGGACAGGGCTGAACTACACAGGCAGGGAATGTTTTCGGGAGCTGAACAGATTACAGAGATAAAGAGGTTTGTATCATCTGGCAGAACAAACAGAGATATGGAGGGTCATCGTGACTGAAGACGTTTATAGATATAGGAAGGCTTAGGTTCTGGGGGTTATTTAGACATGGATGCTGTGGAATCTGGATTCGTTCTTGAGAGATTGGGGTAGCAAGTTTGATTGGAGACAGTTTCAGAGATAAGGGAGCATAGCACAAACAGAAGGAAGTTCCTGCGGTCGGGAGGGTTCGAGTGGAGAGTGGTGTTTACACAGATGGGGGGTAAGAGCTGGATAAGGTTAAGGAGATGGGTAACTGGATGGAGATACAGGAGGAGCTTACATTGACACCATAGGTGATAGTGCGGGAGGATGTTACATAGCTAATGAGTCTTGAAGGAACAGGACCGGGAAGGGCACAGGCATTGGAGTGGGATCTACAGATCGGGAGTGTTGCAGGGACCTGAGAGGATAACACAGATAGGGATGGTGGTAGGGTCTCCACAGACTGATGGCGTTTTATGAACTGGAAGAGGTTATGTAGACAGGGAGGACTGTAAGAGCTGCAGGAGCTTATGGAGAGTTGAAGAGTTGGAGCAGTTCACAGAGGGAGGGTTCTCCGACAGGAGTAGGTCACAGATAGTGAGGGTTGTGTGGCCTGAGAAAGTTAAAGAGAGGGGAGTTTTCAGGTCTGGAAGAGATTACACTGACAGGGACAGTTGAAGAGACTGAAGCAAAAATGAATGGGGAAGGTTACACAGATAGGGAAGTGAGTAGGGACTGAAGGTGAATACACAAACATGGAGGGTTATATTATTAGACGGAGCTTAGAGGGATAGGGACTGGTGTCGGGATTTACACAGATAGGGAAGGTTGTGTTTTTGGAGAAGGTTACACTGATACAGACAGTGTTAGGTAGTGATTAATGGACTACTGAAGAGCTCAGAGAGAGTGAATTCTGGGGAGTGGAGGAGATTACTGACACAGAGATGGCTGTCAGTTTGAACAGAGCTTCTACAGATGCTCCGTGCTGTAAGGCTGGAGGGAGGTTACAATAATAAGGGTTTCCTCAACTTAATTACTTTTTTGATATAGAGAAATTCTCAGAACGGGATTGTCAATAGGAAATATAGACAGTCCAGATGAGTTTACAATGATATAAATATCTTTGGGGTTTCAGGATGGAACAGTGATTGGGAGTGATGTAACGAATGTCAATAATTTTAGGGATTATTCTAAAAGCAAGAAGTGGTGACAGCCATATCGATTGTGGTAAGGACCGGAGAAGCTTACATCGCCAAGGAGTGTTTTAGAGACTGTTGGAGACTCCACATATAAGGAGAGTATTGGGGATGAGGCAAGGTTCAAGAGACAGGGATGGTTGACAGGACTGGGCAATAACCTGAATAGAATCTCCACAATGTGGAAACAGGCTATTTGGCCCAACAAGTTCACACCAATCCTTTAAAGAGCATCCGAAGCAGACCCATCCCTCTCCCTGTCCAATAAACCCTGCATTTCTCATGGTGAACTCACACTTGCCTGAATACTACAGTCAATTTGTTTTTAGATTAGATTACTTACTGTGTGGAAACAGGCCCTTCGGCCCAACAAGTCCACACCGACCCACCGAAGCGCAACCCACCCATACCCCTACATTTACTCCTTTACCTAACACTACAGGCAAGTTAGCATGGTCAATTCACCTGACCTGCACATCTTTGGACCGTGGGAGGAAACCGGAGCACCCGGAGGAAATCCACGCAGACATGGGGAGAATGTGCAAACTCCACACAGTCCCACAGAGGCGGGAATTGAACCCGGGTCTCTGGCGCTTGTGAGGCAGCAGTGCTAACCACTGTGCCACCGTGCCGCCCAATTTATGTTGGCCAATCCACGTATCGTGCAAATGTTGGGCTATGGCAGGAAACTCGAGCACCCGAAAGAAACCCATACAGTCGGGGGTAGAACATGCAAAGTTCCCACAGACAGTCAGCCAAGGCTGGAATTGAAGCCAGGTTCCAGGCACAGTGAGGCTGATTATACAGAGCACTGCAGAGATTGGACCAGGTCACAAAGTTCACAAGGTTCATTGGAACAGGAGGAGAATATAGTCAGGAAAATTGAGAAGGTTACATAGATGGTGGCCATGAGAGGGACTGGAGGAAGTTAACGCAATAGGGAGGATTGTGGATTCTCTCGACAATTAGAGTAGGGATGGTTGGGGAGACTGGATGAATTTAGTCATACTCAGAGTTGTACACACTGATTGAGGTTACCAAGTTAGCAAGGGTTCTATGGATTGACTGATGTTAAGGACAGATGTAGTTGTGGAATGCGAGTTGTTACAACAATTGAGAGGATATTTCAGACACATAAGATGCTTTTAGTGGCTGCAGGATGTTCAAGAGCTAGGAAGGCCAGTACTGACTGGAGATGGTCAGAGGTAAGGAACATTGTACTGATGGAAGTTAATCACAGAGACAGAGAAGATTGAAGAGAGAGAGAGGGCAAGGTTACAGATCTCGTGAGCGGTATCAGAACATTACACAAAGGAAGGGCTGTAGGAACTGGAGGACTCTGCACAGACAGTGAGGGGAAATGGATGGTTGAAGGTTAGAGGTAATGAGGTGGAACTGGAGAAGGTTACAGTGACATATATGCTGGAGGAGCTGGAGGAAGGTACACAGATGGGGAGGTCAGTAAGAGCTGGATATAACAGATAGAGTGAGCTGTAGGTGCTACACAAGATGACAGACATAAGAATTTTTATAGTGTTTTGGTGATACTAGTCATAACAGTAGGCTATAACGATAGGGCAGAAGTGAAAACGCCAAATTTGTGGATGCCCCCTAATTGTAAGAATATCACTGTCACTGTGCATTATTATTATCACGAGACAGGATCTGCCAAACACAGACCGGGAGGAACTATTTGCAGTTGGGTTCATATTCAGAAAGAGGAAGTGTGTCAAAGTGATACAGGGAGAATTCAAGGCCAGTGTGTTCTGCGAAGAGTGAATGAAAAGGCAGTAACTCCAGTGAATACTGGTCAAGTGACATCCTGAGCTTGATAAAGGAAATACAATGCGATGAAAACAGGCAAAGACCGACCAACGTACAGATAGTACACGGGGATCATTAAAATGACGGGCAAATAATGGGCACGAAATAACCTTGGCAGATACTGTTAAGGAGAAGCCACAAGATATTTAATGAGTATAGTTAGAGGAAGAGGACTCCCAGATAAACGATGAGGCTTGTTAGAAACCAAAGGGACAATCTGTGCATGGAGCCAGAGGAAGGAGGTAAGGTCTTCAATGAATATTTCCCATCTGTATTCACACAGGAGCAAGGCATTGTAGTGGGAGATTTCAGTGGGGACGGTGAGGTTGTAGAATGTAATAAGCTGAATAAGGAGGAGGTATTAAATGTTTTCACAGGTATAAAGGTGGAGAAATCCCCAGTGCCCAATGAAATGTATCCCAGGCTGCTATGGGAGGTAAGGGAGCAGATTGCTGGGGTCCTGGTGGATATATTTAATACTTTGCTGGCCACAGGTGAAGGGCTGAAAGACTGGAGGATAGCTAATGTGGTTTCTATGTTCAGGAAGGGCAGCAGGGATAGGCCAGATAATTACAGAGCAGATAGTCTGACAGCAGGGGGAGGGAAATTATTGGGAACAATTCTGAGGATGCATCAACACTTCCAAAGGCAAGGATCACCGTGGCAGCGTCATCACGGATTTGGTAGAGGGAGATACAGCCTGAGGAATTCAGTTCAGTTTATTTGAAATGGTGTCTAAAAATATTGATGAGGGCAGTGCAGATAATGTGGGTTACATTGACTTGCATAAGGCCTTTGACAAGGTCCCTTATGGAAGGCTGGTTCAAATGTAAAGACCAACTGAGATCCAAGGCAAGTTCGCAAACTAGATACAAAATTAGCGGATATACTTCTTCGTGTTTGAAATGCTTTCACCAGTGGGTGTCCCACAGGGATCTGTGCAGGAGCCAGTGCTGGTTATTATGTACATTAATAACTTGGATGTGAAAGCAGAAAGAATTATTAGTAGGTTTGCAGATGACATAAATGGTGAGGGCGATGGTCTCAGGCTGCAGTCTGATATCAATCATATGATAAACTGAGCAGAGTAATGCCAGATGGAGTTTACTTCTGATCACTGATTGGTGTTGCACTGTGGGAGGTCTCATAAGTGAAGGATATACATCATGAATGGTGGGTCCTCCTGGAGTACTGAGGAACACAGGGACCTTGGTGGGCAAGTCCCTGGAAGTCTGAAGTTGTCAGCACGTGTTGACAGGGTGGGGAGGCACCTGAACTGGGAGCAGGAGGGGGACCCACATCCTGATGGGGCGAATTGTTAGAGCTGCTTGAGAGGACATAAACTAGTCTGGCAGGGTGTTGCATCTTAAACAGTCGTAAAGCCAGAAAGAAGATTGAGGCTGGTGCACAAGTTAAAGAGAGCAATTTCAGCAGACAAGGCAGGCAAGAACACAGCAGGGAATTGGGGGAAACTGATGATTAACCTGCATTTATTTCAATGCAAGGGGCCCGACAGCAAAGCAAGATAAACTCAGAGCATGGATTGGAACATGGGACTGGGATATTACAGTTATTACAGAAACAAAGCCGAGGGAGGGGCAGGGTTGGCAGTGCATTGTTTCAAGGTGGAGATGCTACAGGAAGCATCGAAGGGGAGGTAAGAGAGGACGTATGGTGGTGGGTTTTGATTTCATGAATCATCACAGCAGTACTGAGAGAGGATACTCCTGTGGGATCACCCAGTGAAGTTATGTTAGTGGAACTGAGAAATAAGAATGGGTCATCGCTTTGATACGATTGTCCTACTGACCCCTAATAATCTGTGACAGACTGAGGCACAAATATATCAGGAGATCTCAAATATCAATCAGAATAATAGGGCTGTTATAGATGGGGTTTTTCTACTTTCCAAACCTAGACTGGGATTGACAGCGTTCAGCATTTGCAAGGGAGGAATTTGGTAATTGTGTTCCAGAAACTCCCAATAAATATGTAAACAGTCTGAAAAGAGAAAGGGGCAAAACCTGACCTCCACTTGGGAATCAAGGTAGGGAAAGGGACTGAGGTGTGCGTGGGAAAGCATTTTGCCAAAATGACCACAATTCTATTAGCTTAAGAATAGAGATGGAAAAGGACAGGTCTGGTCCACAAGTTCAAGTTATGAAATGGGACCAGACCAAGCTTGACAGTATTAGACAGGGGCTTTCAAAAGGTGATGGGGGAGTCTATTTGCAGGGAAGGGAAGTCTGGCAACTGAAAATATTTTAACATTGAGATAAATTGAGCGATCACCACCAGCATTTTCCTGTTTGTGTGCAGCTCAATGCTGACAGCATTCAGAAACACTGGCTGTCTATTGAGGGTCTGGTCAAGGAAAAGGGGGCACATGTCAGGTACAGCCAGCTGGATCAAGGGAATCCCCGAGGATCACAGGGGCTGGTGGAATACACTTTGGGTGGAAATCAGGAATGCAGAAAGGGTACATGAAATAGACTAGGCAGGGAAGGATAGGGAGAATCCAAAAGTGATTGTATAAATATATTGAGTTAAAGAGTAACTCGAGTCAAAATAGTGTTCCTTAAGGATCAACGTAACCATTGATGCGTGAAACCGCAGGATATGGCTAAGACTTTAAACACATTTTGTTACTCCAGAACTTACTGTGGACAAACACTGGGGAACTCAGGGAACAAGAGGAATACGTTAGACCATATTTGGAGTTCGCTACAATTCCAGTATCCCCGCTATAGGAAGGAGGTTGTGAAGCTTGGAAAGTGTTCGGAAAATATTTACATGATGTTGCCGGGTTGTTGCTGAATAAGCTCAAGTTATTTTCACTGGAGCATCGGAGACTGAGGGGTGACCTGACAGAGGTTTATATAAACATGAGGAGTATGGATTGGGTAAACATTCAACGTCTTTTCCCAGAGGTTGGGGATCCAAAACTAAAGGGAAAAGGTTTAAGGTTAAAGGGGAAAGGTTTAAAAGGGACTGAAGGGTCAGCTTTTTCATGCACACAGTGATGTGTGTAAGGAATGAGCTGAGAGAGAAAGTAGCAGATAATGATACTGTGACAACATTTAAGAGATGGATGGGTATGTGCATAATAAGGGTTTAGAGGTACATGGGCAAAATGCTGGTAAATAGGATGGATTTATTTAGATCTTCTGGTCAGCATGGATGAGTTGGACCGAAGGGTCTGTTTCCCTTGTACATCCCTATGGCTTGAAAAGAGGGCATGTTATAGAAGAGGCGGTGCTGGACATTTTAAAACATAAAGATATGGAAAGCCCAGCACCTGATTAAGTGTATCACAGGACATTGTGGGATGTTAGGGAAGAAACTGTGGAGACCCGAGCAAAGTTATTTGTACCATTGACAGCCATATGTGATGGGCTGGCAGGCTGGAGGGTGACATAGTGGGCAGTGAAGGAGGTTTGCTAAGGTTATAAAGGGATCTAGATGATATGGGTGAATGAGCAGAAAGATTGTAGATGGACTTCAATATGAATAAATGCGAGGTAATGCACTTGGTAAAACATATAAGGATAGAGCTTATACAATTAATGTTCGGGCCTCAGTTAGTGTTTTAGAGCAGAGGGACCTCCGGGTTCAGGTACATAATTCTTGAAGCTTGCATCACAGGATGGATAAGACAGTGCTTGGCATGCCTGACTATTGCTCAGTCCATTGAGTGTAGGGTTTGGGACGTCATGTTGAGATTGCACAGACATTTGTGAGGCCTGGTCTGCAATTCTCTGTCTAGTTCTGGTCGCCCAGTTATAAGGAGGATATGATTAAGCTGCAGGGGATTCAGAAGGGATTTACCAGGACGTTGCTGGATATGGAAGGCTCGAGTTCTGCAAAATGGCTGAATAGGCTGAGTCTTTTTTCACTGGAGCCTGGAGGTTGAGACGTGATGTTATAAAAGTTAATTTTTAAAAAATGGTAGTTGTCTTTTCCACAGGATGGGGACTCCCAAGAGGAGGGACCACATTTTAAAGTTTAGAAGAGAGCAATGTTCAAAAAATGACATGGGGGCAAATTGTTACACAGAGGGTGTTATGATTGTGGAATGAACTGCCTGAGGAAGGGGTGGATGTTGGTACAATGTCAATGTTCAAAAGACAGAGATACTAAACGGGTATTTTGCATCAGTTTTTAATGTGGAAAAAGATATGGAAGATATAGAATGTCGGGAAATAGATAGTGACTCCTTGCAAAATGTCCATATTACAGAGAAGCAAGTGATGATGTCTTGAAATGCATGAAAGGTAGGTAAATTCCCAGGACCTGATCAGGTGTACATGAGAACTCTGTGGGAAGGTAGACAAGTGATTGCTGGACCTCTTGCTGAGATATTTGTATCATAGATAGTCACAGGAGAGGTGCCGGAAGACTGGAGGTTGGCTAATGCAGCGCCATTGTTTAAGAAGAGTGGTAAGGACAAGCCAGGGAATTATAGACCAGTGAGCCTGACCTTGGTGGTGGGCAAGTTGCTGGAGGGAATCCTGAGGGCCAGGATGTACATGTAGATGGAAAGGCAAGGACTGATTCAGGATAGTCAAAATGGCGTTGTGCGTTGGAGATCATGCCTTATAAACTTGACGGAGTTTTTTGAAGAAATAACAATGAGGATTGATGAGGGCTGAGCGGTAGATGTGATCTATATGGACTTCATTAAGGCATTCGATAAGGTTCCCCATGGGAGACTGACTAGCAAGGTTCGGTCCCATGGAATACAGGGAGAACTAGCTATTTAGATACAGAACTGGCTCAAAGGTAGAAGACAGAGGGTGGTGGTGAGGGTTGCTTATCAGACTGGAGGACAGTGACCGGTGGAGTGTCACAAGGATTGGGCCTAAGAATGGTGAATAGCCAAGGGTAAGGGAGTCCAAAACTCGAGAGTACAAACTGGAGGTGAGAGAGCAAAGATTTAAAGAGGGAGCTGAGGGGCAACACTTTCCACAGAGGATGGTGCACAGACAGAACTGACTGCCAGGGGCACAAGGGAGAACCAAGAACAATGACAACATGGAAAACACATTTGGGCAGGAACATGGAGAGGAGAAGGTTTGAAGAGCTAAGGGCCAAAGCAGGCAAATGAGACACATTCAGTTTAGGAAACATGGGCAGCATTGAGGAGTTGGACCACAGGTTCTGTTTCCGTGCTGTATCACTCTGTATCCAGTTAAAGAGGGATAGTGTACGGAAGTAAAGCATGTTGTAGACACTGAAACAACTTGCAGTGAAAGGGATGGTAGTCTAAAATGCAGGACGTTTCAAATATGTGGAGGGACTATCGGGAAGGGAGGAGGTTACAGGGACAGGGACTGTTATAGGAGTTAAAAATGACTGAAGACACTGGTGCACAAGCCATGCCACAGATACAGTGTTGCAGTTTAGTGAGTCTAAGTACAGTGTTGGAGGGAGAACACAGAACAGAAAGATCCCAGGCAGCATTCCCAACCTCTCGTCGGAGGCCTGCTTTAACCTCTGTTGTCCTGATGCTCACTAAGACAGCGAAGGCCTGGATTGATAACTCTGAACTCCCGATGCTGTCTCAGTGCAACGTAAGTTAATGAAGACGTGGTGATTGAGCCAGCGGTGTTTCTGTACTGTACTGTACTTCCCCTCCAGCACTGTATCTATGTCATGTCTTGTTAGATGATGTTTGGAGACCTCTTGTTGCTCCCTGCTCTGTGCACTGTGAGTGATCTTACCTCACTGCAGGATTTATTGAGGGCTCCAGATCTCCCTGCCCTTTGTCTCTCTGGCTGACCAACCATCTTCAATGAGGTGATGGATGAGACACACAGCAGTTGGGAAGTCTATGGAGTCAGCACCTTCCTGAGTACCTACAGGAGACAGAGAAATAGACAGAATGGGAAATTAGACTGATGCAGTGAGGGTTACACAAGGAGAATGGAAATGAGCCCCACAAATATCTGGAAAATCCCAAGCTCCATCCCTGGCCTGTGCTGTTGCGTCTCTCTGGAGTGGAGAATTCTGTTAGCTCAGGATCTGGAGTAGCTGCAAGAGCGGGAGGCGCTGACAGACACGACAATTGGACCCACACAGTGAGGGATATCGCGTGGAGAGAGACTGAGTGATATCACCAGAGTGCTGGAAGACCTCAGGATCACACAGTCATGTTGGAAGAATGAGTTTAGCTTCATGATGCTCTGGTATCAGTGCTCAGGGATTAGCATCCAGTGAGCAGGCGAAGTGCTGGCCGAGTGGTATTATTGCTAGAGCATGTATCCAAAACCTCAGCTAATGTTCAGGGTAAGAGAGTTTGAATCCCACCATCAATAATTTTAAAAATAGTAATTAACAATCCATAAATAAATATGAAACCATTGCAGATGTACAAAAAACCCAAGCACTTGTCCTTTCGAGAAGGACATCTGCCCATCCTCACGTGGTCTGCACGACGTACCCACAGCAAAGTGTTTGTCTCTCAATGACCCTCTGAAATGATCGAGCAAGTTACTCAGCTCATGGGCAGTTAGGGCTGGGCAAGAAAGGCTGGTCAGCCAGAGTCATCCTTATCCCATAGCTGATTTAATAAATAATCCATTGGGATGTTCCCACAGGAACTGTGCTGGGACCAGTGTCCTGGCCAGTCATGTCGGTAGGTTTATGGACACGGCATTAAACTGACAGAGAGGATGCAGGTGAAAGGAGCTTTCCAAATCCAAAGGGAAAAGGTGAATTATGGGAGCAGTATGGGAATGTGGCTGAAGACAAGCAGAAAGGAATAGGATGGGACAGAGTTTAACTAAAACTGTAAATCAGGGAATCGGTTCGTGACAGGAAATTGTGGAAAAGAGTAAATTATGTTTTTTGAATGCCTCTCCAATAAGGGAGATTGATTTGTGACACTGAGGGAAAAGAGATTTAGACACCAGAGAGACGTGGTTACAGGGTGAACAAAAGGTGGACAGAAATAGTCAATGGATCACAACCTTGCGGAAATTCAGGCAAAATGAGTAACACTAACAATAATGGATAAGAAAGGCATTACAGAGAAAGCATTTGGCCTCAGATCATGAAGTAGAGTCAGTCTGAATGTAAATTCTGGCTACTACTTGCCAAGGGCACAAGCAGCAGAACAGTTTTAGCCACCGAACAATATTCCATTGCTCATCACTGCATTAAACATTAACTCATTGGATTTTTTTTAACAAACACATTGTGATAATTTTGGGAAACGTCAATATTCCCATAATCTGGGACAGTCACACTGACAACAGTGATATGGGAAGAGGTGTTCAGAGAATTTTTTTTCAGCGTTTCTTTGAATAACAAATTGTGCAACTGGTTAAGGGACATAACTATCTCAGAGCGACCGTTGTGTGATGTAACTTCGTGAATGAGTAATGTCACCTGGAGAGATCCTCTGGGAGATTGTGATAACGTGCAGTTTAAAGAAATATAAAGTTTTAAAGTGAATCACAGAAAGGACAAGCTACAACTAGAAACAAAAATAACCAATAACATGAGTTTGAGATGAGAACTGACCAAGGTAAATAGGCTAAACAGACTGAAATATGTGCCTGTAAATGAACAGTGGAAAACATTTGAAGGGACAATGCAAAACACTCAACAAAAGGACATTCAATTGAAACAGTAAAAACCTCAGCAAGAAATTCCCACTGATCCCTCACTTAGGTCAAAATGTATCATATTAGATTATGAGGCTTAGAAGATCACCAAAAATTACTTAAAATCATTAAGCGAGATTGTGTTTTAGGTATAAGTTTTAAAGGGATTGCAAAGGGTCTGCTTGCAGGAGGAGGGCAGTTGGAAGAGGAATCCCTGTGAGGGTATAATGTCACAATAGGAACAGGGAGAGGTGAAGGTGCTGGATGTGGTGAGAGAGTTACAGAGAGTGGTCAGGGTGTTACAAAGCCAGTACAGATTGCTGCAGCTGGAGGGGTTTGCAGAGGTAGGGAGAGACATATGTAGTTTTATTTATTCATTCATGGGATGTGGGTGTCACTGCTTATTACCCAGAGGACAGCTCAAAGTCAGCCATATTGCAGGGGGTCTGGGGTTACAGGTTAGCCAGACCAGGTTAAAATGTCAGATGTTTTACACAAAAGGTCAGTGAACTAGATGTGTTATTCCCACTGATCAACAACGATTTTATAGTGGCCTGACCAATGTCTTGTACAGATACAACATGATGTCCCAACACTTAATCTTAATGTTCTGCCCAATGAAGGTAGACATTCCAAATGACTGCTTCACCAGCCTGTCTCCCTGTGACACCACTTTCAAAGAATTGCATCACTGGGTCACTGACTGACAACACCACCCAGAGCCCGAACATTAACTGTACAGGTCCCACCCTGGTTTGTTTCACCAAAATGGAACACTTCACATTTATCTAATTAAACTCCATCTGCTATTCTTCAGCCCACTACCCCAGCAGTACTGTTCATCCTGTTGGATCACAGATAACCATCTTCACTGTCCACTTTCCAATGTCAGTATCACCAAAAAAATGTTACTTAACAGGAAACCAATATTCCCATCCAAACCATTTACCCAAAAGACAAACAACAGGGACCCACTACCCCACTGGTCTCATGCCTCCAGTCAGAAAAACAACATGTCTCCCATCACCCTCTGTCTCCTACATCCAGACCAACTTTTTGTCCAGTTGACTAGTTCCTCCTGAATGCCATGTCCTTTTACACTGATCTGAGTTTATTACCCAGTTTACCATATGACACGTAGAACACAGAAAAGTACAGAACAAGACCCTTCGGCCATGATGACATGCCAACCTTTTATCCAACAGTAAGATTAAAAAAAAGTGGCAGGTAGAGTTTAATTCAGGGAAATGCAACGTGCTGCATTTTGGGAAAGCAAATCTTAATAGGACTGATACATGAAATGGTCAGGTCCTCGGGAGTGTTGCTGAACAAAGAGACCTTGGGGTGCAGGTTCATAGCTCCTTGAAAATGGAGACCCAGGTAGATAGGATAGTGAAGAAGGCGTCTAGTATGCATTCCTTTATTGGTCAGAGTATTGAGTACAGGAGTTGGGAGGTCATGTTGTGACTGTACAACACATTGAATAGGCCACTGTTGGAATATTGCATGCAATTTTGGTCTCCTTACTATTGGAAAGATATTGGGAAACTTGAAAGGGTTCAGAAAAGATTTACAAGAATGATGCCAGGGTTGGCAGATTTGAGCTCTAGGGAGAGGCTGAACAGGCTGGGGGTGATTTCCTTGGAGCGTCGGGAGGCTGAGGAGTGACTTTGTAGAGGTTTACAAAATTATGAGGTGCATGGATAGGATAAATGGACAAAGTATTTTCCCTGGGTTTGGGAGTCCAGAACTAGAGGGCAGAGGTTTAGGGTGAGAGGGGAAAGATATAAAAGAGACCTAATGGCCACCTTTTTCACGCAGAAGGTGGTATGTAGAGGGAATGAGCTGTCAGATGAAGGGTGGAGGCTAGTACAATTGCAACATTTAAGAGGCATTTGGTTGGGTATATGAATAGGAAGGGTTTGATGGAATAGGGACCGGGTGCTGGCAGGTGGGACTAGACTAGGTTAGGATATCTGGTCGGCATCGACGGGTTAGACCGACGGGTCTGTTTCCGTGCTGTACATCTCTATGTCTCTAACTTCCATACCATTCATTTTATTATCATCCATGTGCCTATCCAGAAATATATTAAATGTCCCTAATGCATCTATATTTACTGCCACCGCCGGCAGTGCATTCCACGCAGCTACCACTCTGTATGTAATGAACCTACCCCTGAAATCTCCCCTTAACCATCCGCTAATCACCTGAAAATTATACCCCCTTGTAATAGCTATTTATATGAGCGTAGAAAATATCTCTTATTATTCACTCTATGAATGCCTCTCATCACCTTGTTCACCTCTGCCAAATCACACCACACCCTTCTTCACTCCAATGAGAAAAACCTTACCTCCCTCAACCTTTCTTCATAAGACATGCCCTCCAGTCCAGGCAGCATCCTGGTAAATCTCCTCTTTACCCTCTCTCAAGTTTCCACATCCTTCCTGTAATGAATGGACCAGAACTGAACACTATATTCCAAGTGGAGTCTAACCAGGGCTGTAGAGAGCTGCAGCATAACCTCACCGCTTTAAAACTCAATCCCCAAACTAATGAAATGTATGGGTGGCTACTTTGAGGGATCTAGGGACATGGACCCCAGGATCCCTCTGTTCCTCCACACTGCCAAAGGTCCTGCCTGTAACCCTGTATTCTGCATTCACATTCAATCTTCAACATGAATGACTTCACACGTTTCCAGATTGACCTTCCACTTCTCAGCCCAGCTCTGCATCCTGTCAATGTCCCGTTGCAGCCTACAACAGACCTCCACACTGTCAGACACGCCACCAACCTTCGTGTAATTGGCAAGTCTACTAACCGACCCTTCCACTCACACATCCAACTTATTCATAAAATCACAAAGAGCAGAAGTGCCGTAATCACACCCTACAGAAAACCACTGGTCACTGAGTTCCAGGATGAATTATTTCCATCTATCGTCACCCTCTGTCTTCTGTGGGCCAGTAATCCTGCACCCAGACAGACAGATTTCCCTGTATCCCATGTCTCCATATTTCCTGAATAAGCCATAAAGGTGTTTTGTCACATTCTCAAAAGATTCAATAAGACTTTTAAGTCATGACCTGTCCCTTATACAAACATGCTGACTATCTCTAACCAAACTATAGTTTCCCAAGGAAAAATGAATCCTCTCTCTCAGAATCCTCTCCAATAATCTGCACACCACGGACATAAGACTGACAGGTGTGCAATTCCCAGGATTATCCCTATTCCCTTTCCTGAGCAAGGGAATAATATTTTCCTGCCTCCAATCAACTGGTCCGACTCCAGTGGACAGTGAGGGTGCAAAGGTCATCACCAGGTGCGCAGCAATCCATTCCCTCGCTTCGTGCAGTAACTGTGGACGCATCCAGTCTGGTTCAGCGACTTATCTATCCATATCTTTTACAAAATTCTCAGCACATCCTCCTTCTTAACATCCACCTGTTCACGTCTATCAGCCTGTTTCACGCTGTCCTCACAAACGACAAGACCCTCCTCAGCAGTGAATACTGAGACATAGTTTTCATTAAAGACCTCCCCTACCTCCTGTGACTCCAGACACAAGTTCCTTCCACTATCCCAGAGTGACCTTATCCTCACTCTGGCCATCTTCTTGTTCCTCACATCAGTGGAGAATGCCTCACAGTTTTCCTTAAGCCTTCCCAAGAAAGCTTTTTCATGCCGCCTTCTAGTTGCCCTAAGTCCATTCCTTGGTTCCTTCCTGGTACCTTCAGGGAATCTCTACAGTATGGAAACAGGCCATTTGGCCCAACACCTCCATATTAACCCTCCAAACAGTATCCAACCCAGCCCCATTCCCCCACCATATTACTCTCCATTTGCCCTGACTAATGCACCAAACTACCCATCCCTGAACACTATGGGTAATTTAGCATGGCTGAGTCACCTAATCTGCACATCTTTAGGCTGTGGGTGGAAACTGGAGCACCTGGAGGAAACCCACGCAGACACGGGGAGAATGTGCAAACTCCCCACAGACAGTCGCCTGAGGCTCTCGTCGAAATGGAGCCTGTAGTGCTATGAGGTAGCAGAGCTAACCACTGAGACACCGCGCTACCCAATGTAACTCTCTGGAGCCCTGTCTGATCCTTGCTTCCTCAACCTTAAGTTAGCTTCTTTCTTCCTCTTGACTAGATGCTGAAGTCCACGTGGACAACGTTGACTGCTCTGCCTTCATCTGTCTCTTGGCCAACTCCTCAAAGAGTCAATCCAATTTGTGAAACATGGTTTTCCACTCATAAAGCCATGCTGACCATCTCGAATCAGCCTTTGCCTTTGTAAATATACACAGCTCCTTTCTCTCAGAATCTCCTCCAACAACTTCCCCATCACTGGGCACACTGGGCTGTAATTTCCTGGCTTTTCCCTGCAGCCCTGAAGTGATGCAACAACCTTAGCCTCCCTCCAGTCTTCCGGTACCTCACTGTGTTTGTTGATAATATAAATACCTCTGTCAGGGAAACTGCAATCCCTTCCCTAGCTTCCCACAATATTCTAGGATCGACCTTATGAGTTACTGAGGATTGATCTACCTTTATTTGTTTTAAGATTCCAGCACTTTCTCTTCTCTGGTGAGGATTCTTTCCAAGACATCACGATTTATTTCCCCAAGTTCCCGAGCTTCCATGTCTTTCTCCACAGTAAATACTGACAACACTACTTTGTCTAATATCTCATCCATCTCATCTGGTTCCACACATGGGTGACCTTTTGATCTTTAAAGGGACCCTATTCTCTACCAAGTTACTCTTTAGCCCTTATTAAAACTTGTGTAAAGGCTTCTGATAATTCAAATACACCACATCCCCCATACCACTACACCCCTCCTACACCCTTACAACTCTGCCATTTGTATTCACAGACAAATTAACTCCAACAGGCTCAGAAACAAATTCTCTTTTATCAAACGTGTCTCTAAATGGCCAGTTATTGTATACCGACTTATCCTTTTTAACAATGTCAGTGTGGTCCCAAATTACTGTCAGGGTAACTCTATTTGGTTTCAGACTGACAGCAGAAAGGGTTATGTGAGATCTTGTTTATCAATCTGAAAAAGGTAGCTCACAGGGTCAGCAGGTAGTAGAGAAGGCAAATCAAATGCTGGCATTTATTACAGAGGGAATGGAGTCTAAAAATAGGGAGGTCTTGCTAAAACTATGCAAGGTACAAGTCAGACCACACCTCGAATATGATGAACAGTGTGAGTGCCCGAAGGAAAGATATTGTCGCATTGGAGGCAGGTCAGAGAAGGGTCATTCGGCTGATCCTGGGAATGGAAGGATTTTCCAATGAGAAGAGGTGGTGTAGGTTGAGGTTGAACCCATTGAAGTTTAGATAATGAGAGAGAAATGGAATGTACCATCCAAGATTCTGAGGGGCTCTGATCGGGCAGATGCTGAGAAGTTAGAAAATAGAACAGTAGAGCACAGCAACAGGCCCTTCGGCCCACCACCTCTATGCTGTCCATGATGCTATTCTAACTCATACAATCTGCCTGCACATGGGCCCATATCCCTCTATTCTCTTCCCGTTCATGTTTCTGCCTAAATGCCACTTCAAACCTTTACTCACATTTCTGCTTCTACCACCTCCCTCAGTAACATCCACTCTACGTAAAAAAAACACTTTGCCTCACACACCTCATTTAAACTTTCTCTTTTTCACTTTAAACCTCTGCGCTCTAGTATTTGAAACTTACACACTGGAAAAGAGATTCTGACTATCTACATTATCTATCCCTGTCCTAACGTTATATCCCTGTACCTGGTCACCTGTCAGCCTCTGATACCCTCACAAATCAATCCAACTTTGTTTAATTTCCTCTTACACACCTAACACACCCTTAAAAACCCAAACATAGGCAACGTGCTGATAAACCCCTTTTTTTTACCCTCTCCAAATCCTCCCCATCCTTCCTATTGTGTGGAGATGTGAACTGCATACAGTTCTCCAAAAGTGACCAAACAAACATTTTATACAATTACAACATCAGATGCAAACCACTTTACCCAATGTTGTGACCGATGAAGGTCAGTGCTCCATTTGCTTTCCTTTCCATCTGAAACACTTCTGTTGCCATTTTCAGGGAGTTGCTGACTTGCACCAAGATCCTTCCGTAGAT
Organism: Hemiscyllium ocellatum; assembly: GCF_020745735.1. Classification (NCBI taxonomy): domain Eukaryota; kingdom Metazoa; phylum Chordata; class Chondrichthyes; order Orectolobiformes; family Hemiscylliidae; genus Hemiscyllium; species Hemiscyllium ocellatum. The sequence goes on along the minus strand of NW_026869136.1, from coordinate 50,702 downwards.
CAATATCCCTCAGTATGCTGACATTCTTCTTGAATTTGACATCATCTCACACTTGTCCAGACTAAACCCAATGTGCCATTTCTGTCTATCTCTCCGAATGTTCTGTAACCTCCTGCAGATTTTAATGAATCAGGGAAACAAGGGTTTTGTGGAAAAGGCAGGAAAGTAGAGTTGAACAGTATCAGATCAGCCATGATCTGACTGAAGGGCACAGTATACTCAATGGGCCAAATGGCCTCATTCACCTGCTACATCTCATGGTCTGAGCACAAACTCAGTATGTCCTGCATAATATTATGGGTTTCTGCTCACAAAACTCCTTTACAATGGGATTATTGGATATTTATTCGTACACAGCATTTGATCTACAAATATGATATGATGTTATAGAAAACTATCTCGCATACAATCCAGGATTCTATCCGTTACAGCACTGATACTCACTGCTGTATCAGTCGGCATGGAGACCACTGTCACACACAGTTACTGTACAGCCCTTGCTACAAGTACATTCAGTGTCCTGACTGTAATCACATTGACATTCCCATCACTGGTTGGTGCCTACAATAGAATTCCTGCTAACGGTTGCTGCTTCTTGCTTATTCTCAGCTCCATTTTTCATATTCAGATCCACATGACTGTCTCATTAATGCATTAACCTCATCCTTCCTTCACAACTTGTTGGCGTTTTGCCTAGTCTGCCTATTGGGACGAGATTAGTTTGGGATATCTGCTCAGCATGGATGGGTTAGACCGAAGGGCCTGTTTCCATGCTGTACATCTCATTGACTCTAATGACTCTATCCCAACAACCCTTCAGTATTCACTTCCCAGTGATGATCAATCATCAGCTACATCTCCGGAATGACAGTTCCATCATATCTGTTCACTGTCATTCCATCTGCCTTATGGCGAATGCAGGGAGTCATTCCGCAGTAGTGGGGGATTGAACAGATGGGTGGAGATTGCAGAGACAGGGAGGCTTACAGGGACTCGAGGATGTTAGTGTTAAACAGAGTTACATCTGGTCAAGAACGTCAGTGGGACAAAGGGGTTTGGGGATTGGAGGAATTTACAGAGATAGAGGGAGCTGGATTAGATTCTGGAGATAGTGATAGGGATGTAGAAAGGAAGAGGTAGGCAGACTGAGAGGCACAGACAGGGGGCTGTTTCATCTAGGAGAGTATTGTGTATACTAACAGAGATATGGAAGGTTGTCGTGACGGAAGACGTTTATAAATATAAGGTGGCTTCTAGGCTCTGGAGGCTACATAGATCGGAAGGCAATGGGGAATGCCAGGTTACTGGGTTGGAGACAGTTACACAAATGGGGAGGGTTATACAAATTGAAGGAGGTTCCTGTGGTCGCGAGGGGTATGGTGTCGGGAATGAGGGTGAAATTTAACAAGATAAAGATCAAAGAATTAGAGCTGGACAAGGAGATTACAATTTTTTCACAGCTAAGGAAGGGTGAGCTGGAGAAGATTACATAGGTAGGGACCGATGGAGAGGTTAAAGATAAATACATTGACATGGAGGATGGTGTTGTTGGAAAGAGCTAACAGGGATAGACAGGACAGTCAGGGTTCACAGGGATGAAGGAATTGAGTATCTACTGCAGAAGTTTAGGAATTAGGATGTTAGGGATTGAAGAACCTGACAGAGACAGGGAGAATGGTGTGGAGATTCCAAACAGAGGAAGGATTATCTGGACTGGAGGATATTACAGAGATCACTAACACAGAATGGGCCAGGATTGATGCCTGCTATCCCCTGTGCTGTCACATTGAGGACCAGTACAGCAGAGGTGAAAGCGGGACCCTCACAAGATGGTGGGAATGAAGCCTAGAATGTTGCTGTTCCTTGCCCAGCTCTCTATCTATGTCCTGTCTTCCAGGTCTGAATACAGAAGTCTACTACCTCCACCTTGTGCTGTTTACTGAGAGTGATCTTACCGGCTGCAGGATTGACTGAAGGCTCCAGGTCTCCCTCTCTCTATCTCTCTCTCTCTCTCTCTCTCTCTCTGGCTGACCAACCAGCTTCAATGAGGTGATGGATGAGACAGGAGTTAGGAACATCCTGATTACCTGCATGAGACAGAAATAGACAGAATGGAAAATTCGACTGATGTAATGAGGATAACACATGCAGAGTGGTCCTGAGTCCAACAGAGATCTCGAGAATCCCAGTCTTCATCCCTTGTCTGTGCTGCTGCGTCTCTCTGGAGTGGACAATTCTGTTGACTCAGGATCTCAGAGCATCTGTAAGAGGGAGAAATGCTGCCAGAGGCAGCAAATAGACTGACACAGCGAGGGATACCACATGGACAGATACTGAGTGATACCACATTATTAGACACTGTATTAACAGGGAATTGTTTGAATTTGTAACAAAGGCACTGGGATAATTGTGAGGGGATTCAACCTTTCTAACTCTTCATCTCTTTGGCGGTGGCTCACAGATGAGGCTGACTCTCTCCCAGTCTCGTGGATGTGGGTGGGGGTGGGGGTCTGCAATTGGCTGTACAGACCGATGTGGCCTTCCACAGACTTTGTTACACTTGGGGCACAAGGTGGCCATGGGAAGGGGGTGGGTCTGGCGTTGGTGTGACAGTGCCCTTCTTGGGCTGTTTTCTCCTGGATTCCTATTTTCCCCACAGCATGTCTCGTGGTGCTCGACACCTTCCCAATGCTCCTTCCCCACTTCGGACAGTCTTGGCCCAGGACTTAACAGATTTGATTAAGAGATGAAAAAAAAACGATCAATTCTGAGAAGCCAGCATATGGAAACTTGGACACATTTGTTAAAGAGATCGCTATGGATTCTCCTAGCAGGAGGAGTGCAGTAGGAAGAGGAAACATTGTCAGATGATAGGAACAGGGAGAATTGAAGGTTCTGGAGGTGGTGAGGGTGTTACAGAGAGAGGCAAAGTCCTGAACAATGTTACAAAGCCAGTACGGATTGCTGCAGCTAGAGCTGTTTGCAGAGTTAGGGATGGAGATATGTATTCTCATTGATTCATTCGCGGCCTGAGGATGTCACCGGATGGACCAGCATACATTACCCCACTGCTAATTGCCTAGAGACAGCTCAGAGTCAGACACATTGCTGTGGGACTGGAGTCACATGTGAGCCAGACCAGGTAAGAATGCTAGATGTCCCTCCCTGAAGGACACACGTGAACAAGTTGATTTTTTCCAGAAAATCAACAATGCTTATACAGTGACCTCACTAATGTCCTGTACAGACACACCATGACATCCCAACTCCTACTCTCAATGCTCTGCCCAATGAAGGGTAACCATCCCAAACGCCTGCTTCACCAGCCTGTCTACCCATGACGCTACTTTCAAAAGACTGTGTATCTGCGTCCCTGGGTCACTGATTGACAAGGGCCCGAATGTTTACTTTACCAGTCCAGCCTGGTCTGTTTTACCACAATACAACATCTTGCATGTCTCCACCTGTTCTTTCTAACCTCACTGACCCAGCTGTACTGTTGATCCCTTTGTACTCTTCGATAACCCTCTTCACTGTCCACTTTATCACCAATTTCAGTCTCACTCCCAAACTTAGTAACCATGACTCCTGTATTATCATCCAAGCAGTCACACCTACACATAGGTATATAGGAACTGAAGGATTTAAAGAGATTACACAGACCTGGAGTGTTGTATGCAGAGGAGGAGATTAAACTGATAGGGATGGTTTTAGAGACTCAACAATGTTTGGAAATAATAGGGGTTGCCATGGCAATAGCAGCTTCAACAATTCGGAGGATATAGGTCTGAAGGAGCTTTGTCAGTTAGCGATGGTACAGTAAAGGGAATTGTAGTGGCTTCCCTTTCATAGCAATCCATAAGCACTTACAATAGCCTGTTTGACATGTGCATTATCTCGCGACCATTCATCAGACAGCACTGCAAATACTTCACTGCCTCCGCCTACCAGCTTAGACTGAACTAACATTACCCAGAAGACCTCAGGCCACTCTGTCTGTCTGTGCAATTTTTCAAATGAAATACAGAGTTCCTTGACAGTAAAGTCACAGGGAGTCAGGGTAGCGAAGAAGGCACTTGGTATGCATTCCTTTACTGGTCAGAGTATTGAATACAGGAGTTGGGGGGTCATGTTGCGGCTGTACAGGACAGTGGTTAGGCCACTTTTGGAAGACTGCATGCAACTCTTTTCTACTTCCTATCGGAAGGATGTTGTGAAAATTGAAAGGGTTCAAAAAAGATTTACAAGGATGTTGCCAGGGTTGAGCTATAGGGAGAGTTGAACAGGCGATGGTTGTTTTCCCTGGAGAGTCGGAGGCTGAGGGGTGACCTTATAGGGGTTTATAAAATCAAGAGGGACATGGATAAGGTAAATAGACAGTGTTTCCCCTGGGGTGTGCGAGTCCAGAATTGTAGGGCAAGGTTTAGGGTGAGAGGAGAAAGATATAAAAGAGAACTAAGGGGCAACATTTTCACGCAGAGGATAGGACATGTATGGAATGAGCTGCCAGAGGAAGTGGTGGAGGCTAGTACAACTGCAACAGTTAAAAGGCATCTGGATGGATGTATGAATAGGAAGGATTTAGAGGGAGATGGGCCGGGTGCTGGCAGGTGGGACTATATTGGGTTGAGATATCTGATCTGCAGGATGGGACCATGAATGTATTGTGGAACCTGGAGGATGTTATAATTTGAACTACAGGTAATTTTTGATTGGATCTTTCAGCCAATCTTACAGATGGTACAATTGCAACATTTAAGAAGCATTTGGATGGATATATGAATAGAAAGAGTTTGGAGGGACATCGGCCAGGTACAGGCAGGTGGGACTAGATTGGGTTGGAATATCCTGTCGGCATGGCCGGGTTTGACTGAAGGGTCTGTTTCCACGCTGTACATCTCTATGACTGTAAGATCGGCTGAATGGTCCAATCAAAAATTACCTGCGGTTCAAATCATAATATCCTCCAGGTTCCACAAGCCTTCCTCGGTCACATCCTGCAGGTTCTATGAATTGCGCAACCTCCTGCAGGTCCCAAGTCCCTTCCTACATTTGTACCATCCTCCAGGTTCTGCAGCCCTTCATACCTCGTAACATGGTCCAAACTCTCCAACTCCTCCTTCCTCTGCAATGTTCCCTAGAAGGGCACTGGAGGATGGTGGGGGTTACAGAGATATGGAGGGACATCAGGATGGCAGGATTTTGCAGACATTAGGAATATAGGGACTTGAGGAGGTTTCACAGTTTATGAGTGTTGTAGGGTCTGGAGGAACTTACAAAGGTAGGCATAGTTTGAGATCGGAGGATTCTGCAGAAAACCTTTATGTGGTTAAAGGCAGAATTCTTAGCAGCGTGCAGGAACAAAGGGATCCTGTTTCCCTCAGGTTACCACCCAAGTTGACAGGGTGTTAAGAAGGCCTATGGTGTATTGGCTTTCATTAGCAGTGGAATTGAGTTGAAGAGATGCGATGTTTTGCTGCAGCTCTACAGAACCTCAGTTAGACCACACTTGGAATATTGTGAACAGTTCTGTTTGCTTCATTATAGGAAGGATGTGGAAGCTTTAAAGACAGTGCAGAGGAGATTGAACAGGATGCTGCCTGGACTGGAGGGCATGCCCATAGAAGGTAGGTTGTAGAAGCTGGGGCTTTTCTGATCAGAGCGAAGGAGGAAGAATGGTGACATGATAGAGGTGTACAAGGGAATGAGAGGCATAGATGGAGTGGATAACCAGAGACTATTTCCCATGGCGAAATGGCGATCACAAGGAGACATAAGTTTAAGGTAATTGGCGGAACGTTTAGCTTAGATATCAGAGGGATATGGGCCAGGTGCTGGCAGGTAGGACTAGATGGGGTTGGGATATCCTGTCGGCATGGACGGGACTGGTATGTTATTGACACAGTGTGGTGGGTGTGTGGAATGGACTGCCAGCCGTGGTAGATTCAGACACATTACACACATCTAAGCAACTCTTGGATAGGCACATCAATGACAGTAAAATGTAAGATATGCAGGTTAGTTTCGTCTTCAGAGTAGGATAAAAGGTCAGCACAATACTGAGGGCTGAAGGGCTTGTACTGGAATGTGCTAATCCATGTTCTAAATAGCAAGGGTTATGATGGCAGCAAGAGGTTCCGGGAAGTGGGAGAGGATGTGATCTAAATGAAGTGACACAAATAGGAGGCGTTGCTAAGGTTGTATGAGGTAACAGAGACAGCAATGGTCTGATCTGGAGCAGATGTCCCAGACTGGGAGGGGTATGGGGACTGGAGGTGGTTTCACAGAGAGGGAGGGGCACAGAGCCACAGGAGGTTACAGAAATGTGGAGAGCTGGCGGGCCTACAGGAGTTCATGGAGATGGGAGGTTGGGAGGAATGGAGCAGTTTACAGGGATAAGGATAGTGGTATTTTACACAGACAGGAATGTTTCAGGTGAATGGAGCTGAGTACAGAGATAAAGTGGGTTGTACAGATTAGAAAAACAAATAGACATATGGAGGGTAGTCGTGACTGAAGATGTTTATAGATACAGGAAGGCTTAGGTTCTGCAGGTTATTTAGATAAAGAGGGTGTGGAATCAGACAGATTCTCCAAGTGACAAAGACAGCAATTTTGGTTGGAGACAGTTTCAGAGATTAGGGAGCATTCGTAACCTCCTCCAGTTTAGTCAGAGTGGGAAGGGTTGTAGGGGAGGGAGACGTTTACACATGTAAGAGCTGGAGAAGATTATGGAAATGAGTAGATAAATGGAGACACTAGAGCATGTTACATTGACAGGGTGGGTGCTGGCAATGAAAAGATATCACACAGATAGTGGGTCTTGTAGGAACTGGATTGAAAGAGTCACAGGCATTGGAATGACTTCTGCAGACTGGGAGTGTTACAGGGACTGAGAGGTTTGTAGGGTCTCCACAGATTGATGGTGTCTTTAAGAATAGAAAAGTTTATGTAGATACTGAAAGCTTAAACCCAATGCATGCAGTCTTCATTTCAAGACCAGAGCCTTATTATCCCACACCAGCCAAGGATCCCTAACCCTGCCAGCTTTTCCCTTTATCCCAATGGGGCAGACTGGTCCTGGATTCTTCAGATCACACTTTGAAAAGCCTCCCATTTGCCAGTTGTTTCTTTTCCTTCAAACAGACTCACCCAATCGATTAGAATCATAATGTGGAGGTGCCAGTGTTGGACAGGGGATGTACAAAGTTAAAAATCACCCAACGCTCGGTTCCAGTCCAACTGGTTTATTTGAAAGCACTAGCTTTCAGAGCACTGCTCCTTCATCAGGTGGTTGTGAAGCACAATCCTAAGGCACAGAATTTATAGCAACAGGATGGCAGGGTCATGGAATATAATATCAAACAAATTTAGTTGAAGCCTTTCATCTGTTACGGTGATCACCAGCGCTTCCAAAGCGAGTTGGATTATAACTGGGCATTGTGCAATTTTAAATTCACAGCATTGACGCTGGCCAGATCCTGCAGAATAGCCCCAAACCTGGCCCTGTTCCAGTTTTCCTCTTCAATCTGGGGACCTGCTGATCTTTCTTCATAACTATGTTAAAACAAAGACAGTTGTGGGCACTGGACCCAAAGTGCTCTCCGAATGACACTTCAGTCACTAACCCGGCCTCGTTTCCTGAGTTGGGGGGTGGGGTCCAGTGTTGCACCTGCCTGAGTAGAGTAGGGACCTCTGCATATTGATTTAGCAACCTTTCTTGGACATATTTGAAAAATTGCACTCTGTCCGAGTCTTTTATACTCCAGGTGGCCCAGTCAGTACAGGGAATATTAAAATCTCCAGCCTGTACTCCTCTATTATTCCTATAGTTATCTGCAATCCCACTACACAGCGGCTCCTCTGGTATCTGTTGGGTCTACTCAGTCTACAATACAGTCCCAACAAAGTGACCACCTCTCTTCTTTTTTCTAACTTCTAACCATGTGGATTTTTAAATGAATATATGTTTTAAAAATTAGAATTAACAATCCATAAATAAGTATTGATAAAAATCCAAACACTTGACCTTCAGAGAAAGACGACAGTTCACTTTCACGTGGTCTGCACGACATACCCACAGCAAAGTGTTTGCCTCTCAATGACCCTGTGAAATGGGCGAGCCAGCTGCTTAGCTCAAAGGCAGCAAGGGATGGGCAATAAAGGCTGGTCAGCCAGAGACACCCACATCCCAGACCGGATTTTTAAAAAATCCATTCAGATTGGTCCCAGCACAGTTCCAGTGGAACATTGTCCTGGCCAATCACATTGGTAGGATTATGGACAGGGCTTTAAACTGACAAAGAGGATGCTGGGACAGGCTTCAGGTGAAAGAAGCTTTCCAAATCCAAATAGAAAAGGTGAAGCAACAGAAAATGTGACAGAAGACAACAGAAAGGAACAGGATGGGCCAAAGTTTAACTAAAACTGTAGATCAGCAAAGCCATTTGTGACAGGAAATTGTGGGAAAGAGAAAATTATGTTTTTTATTAATGGACAAAGTCTCTGCAACAAGGTAGATGGATTTGTGGCACAGAGATAAAAGAGATTTTGACACCAGGGAGATGTGGTTACAGGGCGAACAAAAGGTGGACATAAATATTCAATGTTTCGCAACATTGTGCAAATTCAGGCAAAATGGACAACGCTAGCAATAATGGGTAAGACGGGCATTACAGAGAAAGCATTTGGTCTCAGATCATGAAGTAGAGTCAGTCTGAATGTAACCTCTGGCTACTCCTTGCCAAGGACACAAGCAGCAGAACAGTTTTAGACCACTGAACAGCATTCCCTTGCTCATCACTGCATTACACAGGAACTCATTGGAATTTTTAATAAAGGAATGGTGAACATTTATTGAAATTTCAATATTCGCAAAGTCTGGGACAGTCACACTGACAACAGTGATATTGGAAGAGGAGTTCAGAGAATTTTTTTCAGTATTTCTTAGAATAACACATTGTGCAACCGGCGAGGGACGTAACTGTCTCAGAGCGACTGTTGTGTGAGAAAGCTTAGTGAATGAGTTATGTCATTCTGGAGAGATCCTCAGGAAAATTGTGATAAAGTGCAGTTTAAAGAAAAATAAAGTTTTCAAGTAAATCACAGAAAGGACAAGCTACAAATAGAAACAAAAATAGCCAATTACATGGGTTTGAGAGGAAAAATGACCAAGGTAAATAGGCTACACAGACTGAAATATATGTGTCTGGAAATGAACTGTGGAAAACATTTGAATGAACAGTGTAAAACACTCAACAAAAGGACATTCCATTGAAACAGACAAAAACTCAGCAAGAAATCCCCACCGGTCCCTCACTCAGGACAAAATGGATCATATTAGATTAGGAAGCTGAGAAGATCACCACAAAATACTTAAAATCCTCAAGTGAGAGTTTTAGAGTAAGTTTTAAAGGGATTGCAATGGGTCTGCTAGCAGGAGGAGGGCAATGGGAAGAGGAAACATTGTCAAGGTTTATTGATACGTTAGGAACAGGGAGAGATGAAGATGCTGGAGGTAGTGAGAGAGTTACAGAGAGTGGTCAGGGCCTGAACGGTGTTACAAAGCCAGTACGAATTACTGCAGCTGGAGGGGTTTGCAGAGGTAGGGAGGGACATATTTATTTTTATTTATTCATTCATGGGATGTGGGTGTTACTGCCTGGACCAGCATTCTTTGACCCCATGCTAATTACCCAGAGATTGTTGGTGGATATATATATACTTTGCTGGACTCAGGTGAAGTGTTGAATGACTGGCGGATCGCTAATGTGGTTCCTTTGTTCAAAAAGGACAGCAGGGATAGGCCAGGTAATTACAGAGCAGATAGTCTGACAGCAGGGGGAGGGAAATTATTGGAATGAATTATGAGGATGAATCCACACTTGCAGATTTGGCAGAGGAAGATACTGTCTGAGGAATTCAGTTCAGGTTTTTGAAATTGTGCTTAAGTATATTGATGAAGGCAGTGCAGATGATGTGGTTTACACGGACTTGAATAAGTCCTTTGATAAGATGCAAAATGGAAGGTTGGTCCAAAAGGACTGGGTTCCAAGGCAGGTTGGCAAATTGGATGCAAAACTGGTGGGTAGAATACTTTCACCAACAGGTGTACACAGGGATCTGTGCAGGAACCATTGACCATTAATGACTCGGATGTGAAAGCAGAAGGTATCATTAGTAGGTTTGCAGATGATATGAAAGGTGAGGGTGTTATCCACAGTGAGGGGGATGGTCTCCGTCTGCTGTTCGATGTCGATCAGATGAAAATCTAAGCAGAGTTCAGTTCTGATTGAAGTGAGGTGATACTCTGTGGGAGGTACGTTAAGCGAAGGACAGACATAATGAATGGTAGGACTTTGCGGAGTACTGAGGAATACAGGGACCTTGGTGGACAAGTCCATAGATCCCTGAAGGTGTCAGCACAGGTTGACAGGGTGGGAAAGGCACCTCAACTGGGAGCGGGAGAGGGACCCACATCCTGCTGGGGTGAATTGCTAGAGCTGCTTGAGAGGACATAACCTAGTCTGGCAGGGTGTTGGACCTTAAATAAACGTAAGGCCAGAAAGAAGATTGAGACTGGTACACGTGTTAAAGACAGCAATTTCAGCAGATAAGCCAGGCAAGGACATAGCAGGCAATGGGGGAAAACTGATGATTCAACTGCATTTATTTCAATACAAGGGGCCTGACAGCTAAGGAAGATGAACTCAAGGCAGGGATTGGAACATGGGACTGGGGTATTATAGTTATTACAGAAACACAGCTGAGGGAGGGGCAGGACTGGCAGTTCATTGTTTCAAGGTAGAGATGCTCCAGGAAGGGGAGGCAAGAGAGGACGCGTGGTAGTGGGTTTTGATTGCATGAATCATCTTAGCAGTACTTAGAGAGGGATCACCCAGTGAAGCTATGTTAGTCGAACTGAGAGATAAGAATGGGCCATCACTTTGATACGATCTGACTGCTGACCCCGAATAATCCGTAGCAGACTGAGGGACAAATATGTTGGGACATCTTAAATATCAACCATAATAATAGGGCTGTTATGGTACGGTTTTGAACGTTCCAAACCTAGACTGGGACTGCCAGTGTTCAGCGTTTGCAAGGGTGAATTTGGTAATTGTGTTCCAGAAAACTCCCAATCAATATGGAAATGGCCTGAAATGAGAAAGGGGTGAAACCTGACCTCCCCTTGGGAATCAAGGTAGGGAAGGGGACTGAGATGTGAGTGGCCAAGCGTTTTGCCAAAGTAACCACAGTTCTCGTAGTTTGAAAACAGCTTTGGAAAAGGACAGGCCTGGTCCACAAGTGAAAGTTATAAAATGGAGCCTGACCAATCTTGATCGTATTAGCCAGGAACTTTCAAAATGTGATTGGGGAAGGGAATTATTTACAGGGAAAGGGAAGTTTGGCAAGTGAGAATATTTTTAAAGTGAGGTAAACTGATCGACTAGCGTCAGCATGTTCCTGTGTGTGTGCAGCTCAATGCTGACAGCATTCGGAAATACTGGCTGTCTATTGAGGGTCTGGTCAAGGAAAAGGGGGCACATGTCAGGTATAGCCAGCTGGATCAAGGGAATCCCTGAGGATATACAGGGGCTGTAGGAATACACTTTGAGTAGAAAACAGGAATGGAGAAAGGCTCAATGAAATAGCCTCAGCAGAGAAGGAAAGGGGAATCCAAAAGTGATTGTATCAGTATATTAAGAGTGCATAAGGAACTCAGGACAAAATAGTATCCATTAAAGATCAATGAGGCCATCGATGTGTGGAACTGCAGGATATTTGCTAAGATCCTAAACATTTTTTTCACTCCAGAACTTACTGAGGACAAAGACTGGGGAACTCAGGGAACAAGAGTAATACATGAGACCACATTCGGAGTCCTCTGCAATTCCAGTCTCCCTGCTATAGGAAGGATATTGTGAAACTTGAAAGGGCTTAGAAAAGCTTTACAAGATATTTCCCGGGTTGTTGCTGAATAAGCTGGGGTGACTGTCACTGGAGAATCGGAGACTGAGTGATGACCTTACAGAGGCTTATATGAACATGAGCGGTATGAGCAGCATTGAGATTGCACAGACATTTGCGAGGCCTGTTCTGCAATACTCTGTGCAGTTCTGGTCGCCCAGTTATAGGGAGGATATTATTAAGCTGCAGGGGATTCAGAAGAGATTTACCAGGATATTGCTGGGTATGGAAGGCTTGGGTTCTGAAAAATGGCTGGATAGGCTGAGTCTTTTTTCACTGGAGCCTGGAGGTTGAGACATGATACTATAAAGGTTTATGAAAAAAATGAGGTATATAGATCCATTTAATGGTAGCTGCCTTTTCCGCAGGATGGGAGAGTCTCGAGAGGAGGGGCCACATTTTTAAGGTTAGCGGAGAGAGATGTTCAAAAAAAAGATATGGGGCAATTTGCTACAACGAGGGTGGTTTGAGTTTGGAATGAACTTCCTGAGAAAGGGGTTGATGTGGGTACAATTACAACACTTTAAAGATATTTGGATAAACAGGTTAATAGGGAAGGGTTGGAGTGCTATGGGCCAGCAACAGGCAGCTGGGAAGAGTTGAGTTTTAGATGATGGTGGGTATCAGCTGAAGGGTCAGTTTCCATGCTGTCTGGCTCTATGACAAGAATATGGTTTTATTCCATTATTGAAGAAAGGATCAGGGCTGGGTCCACTGATGTGCATCATCTACATAAATGATTTGGTTGAAAATATAGAAGTGATTGTGCGTAAGTTTGTTGATGATCAAATTAATGGTGTAGTGGGCAGTAAATACGGTTATCAAAGGGGGTCTTGACCAACTGGGCCAGTGGACCAGGCAATGAAAGATGGAATTTAATTCAGGTGTTGGATTTTGTTAAGACAAACCATAGAGGACTAATACAGTTAATGGAAGGGCTCTGGCCAGGGTTGTCGAATAGAGAGAAAGAGAGAGAGAGAGAGAGAGAGAGACCAGGGGGTGCAAGTTTCATTGTTCTTCAGAAGTGGCATACCGGATGGACAGGGTGGGAAAAGCGACATTTGGCAAATTTGCCGTCATTGACAGATGAATCCTCGGGGTGGCCCTAAGAATGGTGAATAGCCAAGGGTAGGTGAGTCCAAAACTCGAGGATATAAACGGGACGTGAGAGAGCAAGGACTTGAAGGGGGAGCTGACGGGGAACATTATCCACAGAGGATGGTGCATAGATGGAACAGACTGCCTCAGGCACATGGGAGAAACAAGAACAATTACAGCATGGAACAGATATTTGGGAGGTACATTGAGAGCAGAAGGTTTGAAGAGATAAGGGCCAAATGCAGGCAAATGAGACTCATTCAGTTTAGGTAACATGGGCAGTATTGAGGAGTAGGACCACAGGTTCTGTTTCCGTGCTGTATCACTCTGTATCCAGTTAAAGAGGATTACAGTACCAAAATAAGGCATGTTGTGGACACTGAAGCAAGTTACAGCGATAGGGATGGTAGTCTGGAATGCAGTACATCTCAAATATGTGGAGGGACTATCGGGAAGGCAGGAGGTTACAGGGACAACTACTGTTATAGGAGTTAAAAATGACTGAAGACACTGGTGCACAAGCCATGCCACAGATACAGTGTTGCAGAGTAGTGAGTCTTAATACAGTGTTGGAGGGAGAACACAGAACAGAAAGATCCCAGGCAGCATTCACACCCTCTCGTGGGAGGCCTGCTTTCCCCTCTGTTGTCCTGATGCTCACTAAGACAGCACAGGCCTGGACTGATAACTCTGAACTCCCGATGCTGTCTCAGTGCAACGTAAGTTAAAGTAGATGTGGTGATTGAGCATGGGGTGTGTCTATACTGTGCTCCCCATCAAGCACTGTATCTATATCATGTATTGTTAGCCGATGTTTGCAGCCCTCCCATTGCTCCCTGCTCTGTGCACTGTGCGTGATCTTACCTCACTGCAGGATTTATTGAAGGCTCCAGATCTCCCTGCCCTTTGTCTCCCTGGCTGACCAACCATCTTCAATGAGGTGATGGATGAGACACACAGCAGTTGGGAAGTCTATTGAGTCAGGAACTTCCTGACTACCTACAGGAGACAGAGAAATAAACAGAATGGAAAATTAGACTGATTCAGTGAGGGTTACACAAGGAGAATGGAAATGAACCCCACAGATATCTAGAAAATCCCAAGCTCCATCCCTGGCCTGTGCTGTTGCGTCTCTCTGGAGTGGAGAATTCTGTTGGCTCAGGATCTGGAGTAGCTGCAAGAGCGAGAGACACTGACAGAGGCAGCAATTAGACCCACACAGGGAGGGATACCACATGGAGAGAGACTGAGTGATATCACCGGAGTGCTGGAAGACTTCAGGATCACACAATCATGTTGGAAGAATGGGTTTAGCTTCATGTATCAGTGCTCAGGGATGAGCAATCAGTGAGCAGGTGTAGCGATGGCCTAGTAATATTATTGTTAGCGCATTTGTCCAAAACCTCAGCCAGTGGTCAGGGGAGGCAGGTTTGAATCCCATCATAAGATATGGTGGAATTTAAAATCAATAATTTTAAAAATAGCAATTAACAATCCATAAACAAATATGAAACCATTGCTGATGTACAAAAATTACAATCCCTTAGATTAGATTTTGTACAGTGTGGAAACAGGCCTTTTGACCCAACCTGTCCACACCATCCATCCAAAGATTAACCCACTCAGACCCTTCTCTCTCGACCAAATACACCTAACATCATGGGCAATTTGGCATTGCTAATTCGCCTGACCTGCACGGCTTTGGACTGTGGGAGGAAACCGGAGCATCCGGAGGCATTTCATGCAGACACAGGGAGAATGTGCAGACTCCACACAGCCGCCTGGGGCTGGAATCGAGCCTGGGACCCTGCTGCTGTGAGGCAGGAGTGCTAATCACTGAGCCACCGTGGCGTGCACTTCGCCTTTCGACAACGAGATCTGATCATCCTCACTTGGTCTACACGACATACCCACAGCAAGGTGTTTGCCTCTCAATTACCCTCTGAAATGGCCGAGCAAGCTACTCAGCTCATGGGCAGGTAGGGATAGGTAATAAAGGCTGGTCAGTCAGAGACACCCACATCCCCTACCTGATTTATTAAAAAAACTAATAGAATGGTCCCACTGGTATCGTGGTGGGCCCAGTGACCTGGGTCCTGGCCGATCATGTCAGTAGGTTTATGGACAGGGCTTTAAACTGACAGAGACGATGCTGGGACAGGATCCAGATGAAAGGAATTTTCCAAATCCGAAGAGAAAAGGTGAAGCATCGGAACAACATGGGAATGTGACTGAAGGCAAGCAGGAAGGACCAGGAAGGGTCAGCGATTAACTAAAACTGTACATCAGTGAATAGGTTTGTGACAGGAAATTGTGGGAAAGAATAAATTATTTCATTTTTGAATGGATGAAGTCTTATCAATAAGGCAGATGGATTAGTGACACTGAGACTAAAAAAAAGGTTTAGACACCAAAGAGATATGGTTACAGGGTGAACAAAAGGTGGACATAAATATTCAATGGATCACAACCTTGCGGAAACTCAGGCCAAGTGGGCAACGCTAACAATAATGGGTAAGAAAGGCATTACAGAGAAAGCATTTGGTCTCAGATCATGAGGAAGAATCAGTCTGAATGTAAATTCTGGCTACTACTTGCCAAGGACACAAGCAGCACAACAGTTTTAGACACTGAACAGTATTCCCTTGCTCATCACTGCATTACACAGGAACTCATTGGAATTTTTTTAACAAACACATTGCGATAATTTTGGGAAACATCAATATTCACAAAATGTGGGACAGTCACACTGACAACAGTGATATTGGAAGAGGAGTTTAGACAATTAGTTTTCACTGTTTCTTTGAATAACAAATTGTGCAACTGGCGAGGGACATAACTATCTCAGAGCGACCGTTGTGTGATGAAACTTCGTGAATGAGTAATGTCACCTGGAGAGATCCTCAGGGAAATTGTGATAAAGTGCAGCTTAAAGAAATATAAAGTTTTAAACTGAATCACAGAAAGCACACGCTACAACTAGAAACAAAATTAGCCAATTACGTGAGTTTGAGAGGAGAACTGACCAAGGTAAACAGCCTAAACAGATTGAAACATGTGTCTGTAAATGAACAGTGGAAACCATTTGAAGGAGCAGTGTAAAACACTCAACAAAAGGACATTCCATTGAAACAGACAAATTCACAGCAAGAAATCCCCATCGGTCCCTCACTCAAGTAAAAAGGTTCATATTAGATTATCGGGCTTAGAGGATCACCGAAAAGTACTTAAAATCCTGAAGTGAGAGAATGTTTTAGCAGTAAGTTTTAAAGGGATTGCAAAGGGTCTGCTCGCAGGAGGAGGTCAGATGGAAGAGGGAATAATTGTCAAGGTTTTATGTCACAAAAGGAACCGGGAGAGCTGAAGGTGCTGGAGGTGGTGAGAGTGTTACACAGAGTGGTCAGGGTCTGAAGGGTGTTACAAAGCCAGTACAGATTGCTGCAGGTGGGAGGGATTTGCAGAGGTAGGGAGGGACATAGGTATTTTTATTTATTCATTCATGGGATGTGGGTGTCACTGCCTGGACCAGCATTCTTTGCCCCACTGCTAATTATCCAGAGTATAGCACAGAGTCAGCCATATTGCTGTGGGTCTGGTGTCCCGTGCAGGCCAGACCAGGTTAGAATGTCAGTTGTTCTTCTCTAAAGGATGTAAGTGAACCAGATGAGTACTTCCTACTGGTCAACAATGCTTTTATATACAGCCACAACATGACATCCCAACTCCTCCTCTTATTGCTCTGCTCAAAGAAGGTAACCATCCCAAACGCCTGCTTCACCAGCCTGTCTACCTGTGACACCACTTACAAAGAGCTATCTACCTGCATCCCTGGGTCTCTGACTGACAACACCACCCAGGGCCCGAACACTAACTGTACAAGTCCCACCCTGGATTGTTTCATCAAAAAGGAACACTTCACATTTATCTAATTAAACTCCATCTGCTATTCTTCAGCCCACTATCCCAGCAGTACTGTTCATCCTGTTGTATCATGGATAAATTTCTTCACTGTCCACTTTACCAACAATTTCAGTGTCACTCAAAAAACGTACTTACCACAAAACCAATATTCCCATCCAAACCATTTATCCAAATGACAAACAACAGGGGACCAACTTCACCGCTAGTCACATGCCTCCAGTCAGAAAGACAACATGCTTTCCCATTGCCCTCTGTCTCCCACCATCAAGCCCAATTTTGTATCCAGTTGACTAGCTCCTCCTGAATGCCATATCCTTTTACATTTATCTGAGCTTATTACCCATTTCCCAGACGGATCGTAGAACACAGAACAGTACAGCACAAGACCTTTCGGCCATGATGCCGTGCCCACCTTTTACCCGACTGTAAGATCAAACGAACTGACATACCCTTCATTTTGCTCCCATCCATGTGCCTATCCAAGAGTCTGTTGAAATGTCCTGCTCCACCCACCCAACACTCGCTGTGTAATGGACCTACATCTGAAATCTCCCCTTACCCATCATCCAATCGCCTTACAATTATGCCCACTGGTACCATGTATGCCATGGGATAAAGAGGTCTCTCACTGTTCACTCTCTCTTTGCCTCACACCACCTTGTTCACTTCTACCAAATCACACCACACTCTTCTTCACTCCAATGAGAAAAGCCTTAGCTCCCTCGACCTTTCTTCATAAGACATGCTCTCCAGAACAGGCAGCATTCTGGTAAATCTCCTCTTTACCCTCTCTCAAGCATCCACATCTTCCCTGTAATGAAGGGATCAAAACTGAACACAATATTCTAATTGGGATCTAAACAGGACTGTATAGAGCTGCAGCATAACCTCATGGCTTTAAAAACTCAATACCCCAGCTAATGAAAGCCAATACACCATATTCTTCTTTAACAACACTATCAGCTTGGTGACAAATTTGAGGGGATCTCTGGTCATGAAATCCAAGATCCATCTGTTGCTCCACACTATCCAGTATTCTGCCTTTATCCCTGTATTCTGCATTCAGGTCTCACCTTCCAAAATGCATCACTTCACACTTTTCCAGGTTTGACTTTATCTGCCACTTCTCAGCCCAGCTCTACATCCTGTCAATGTCCCATTGCAACCTCTAGCAGACATCCACACTATTCACCACTCCACCGACCTTCGTGTCATTGGGAAACTTACTAACCCACTCTTCCACTCACACATCCAAGTCATTCATAAAATCACCAAGAACAGAGGTCCTGTAACCTCTCCGTGCAGAAAACCACTGGTCACCGAGCTCCAGGCTGAATGCTTTCCATCTGGCATCACCCTCTGTCTTCTATGGGCCAGGAATTCTGTATCCAGACAGACAGGTTTCCATGTATCCCATGCTCTGTACTTTCTCAATGAGCCATAAATGCATTTTGTCACATTCTCAAAGGATTCAATAAGAATTGTGAGTCATGACCTGTCCCTAACAAAGCCATGAGACTTTCTCTAATCAAACTATGGTTTTCCAAGGAATTATAAATCCCGTCTCCCAGAGTCCCCTCCAATAATCTGCACATCACAGAGAGAAGACTGACAGGTCTGTGATTCCCAGAATTATCCCCATTCCCTTTCTTGAACAACACATGGCTGATTCACCTAACCTGCTCATCTTTGGGCTGTGGGTGGAAACCGGAGCACCCGGAGGAAACCCATGCAGACATGGGGAGAATGTGCAAACTCCACACAGACTGTCACCTGGGGTTGGAATTGTAATCGCGTCCCTGGTGCTGTGAGGCAGCAGTGCTAACCACTGAGCCACCGTACTGCCCCATGTAACTCTCTAGAGCCCTGCTTCGGATCTTTGGTTCCTCAACCTTAAGTCAGCTTCCTTCTTCCTCTTGACTAGATGTTCTACATCCATTGGAACCTTGTTAAATGCTTTGCTGAAGTCCATGTAGACAACGCTGTCTGCTCTGCCTTCATCTATCTCTTGGCCACCTTCTCGAAGTGTCAATCCAGTTTGTGAAATACGGTTTCCCACTCACAAAGCCATGCTGAATATCTCTAATCAGCCCTTGCCTTTCCAAATATATGTAGCTCCTTTCTCTCAGAATCTCCTCCAACAACTTACCCGGCACTGGCTCACTGCGCTGTGATTTCCTGGCTTTTCCCTGCAGACCTAAAGTGATGGAATAGCATTAGCCGCCCTCCACTCTTCCGGTAACTCATTGTGTCTGATGATAATATAAATATCTCTGTTAGGGACACCGCAATCTCTTCCCTAGCTTCCCATGAATATTCAAGGATAGACCTAATGAGCTACTGAGGATTAATTAACCTTTATTTGTTTTAAGATTCCAACACTTTTTCTTCTCTGTTGCGGATTCTTTACAAGTTATCGCTATTTATTTCCCCAAGTTCCCGAGCTTCCATGTCTTTCTCCACAGTAAATTCTGACAAGACTATTTTGTCTAACATCTCACCCACCTCCTGATAGTTAAGGGGCCCTATTCTCTCCCAAGTTACTCTTTAGCCCTTATTGGAACTTGTGTAAAGGTTTCTGAAAATTTAAATAAACCGTATCTTCGGTACAGCCAGTCCTACACCGTATCTATCCTGCCATTTATACTCACACCAATAAAAATACAATCCTACAGGCTCAAAGCAACATTCTCTTTTTATTAAAAGTGTTTCTAAGGGTCCAGTTATTATTCACTGACATATCCTTTCAAACACATTCCAGCTCCCGACCTACTATCAGGCCAACACTGTTTGGTTTCAGACTGGCAGCAGAAAGGGTTATGGGAGTTCGTGTTTAACAAACTGAAAAAGGGAGCTTACAGGTTCAACAGGTAATAGATGTTTTCGAAATAAGGAGGGTCATGGGGGCTGAAGGGACATTATGGAAATAGGGAGTGATATGGGGACTGAATGAGATTATGGACATAGAGAGTGCAGTGGTGACTGAAGAACATCATGGAGATAGGGAGTGCTGTGGGGCCTGAAAGGGGACAAAGAGATCGGGAGGGCTTTGGGCCAGAAGGAGGTTGCACAGATCAGGAGGATCATGGGAATTGAAGGAGGTTACTCTGAATGGGAGTGTCGTTGGGTCAGGATGAGATTATGGAGATAGGGAGTGTCGTGGGGACTTTTGGAGGTTATGGAGTTAGGTAGGTTTTGGGGAATGATTCAGGTTACATGGATAGGAAGAGTCGTGGGGACTGAAGGAGCTTATGGAGATAGGGAGGTCTGTGGGGACTGAAGGAGGTTATATAGATAGTAAGCTTATAGAGAACCACAGGAAAGAAGAGCAGATATCGTCCATTTGAACACAGAGTTGGTCCCACCATTCAATATGATCAGGACTGATCATCTAACCCAGTACAGTGTTCTTGCTTTCACATCTTAATCTGATATTATAGTGACTACTGGCATTTAGTGATACAGCGGGCTGTAGTCACTGGGACGGGGGTAGGTGGGTGGGGAGAGTCTTACAGAGAGTGGGAGGGTTGTGGAAGCTGGGACAGGTGACAGATACAGGGAATGTTTTAGGAATGGGAGGACTTTACAGGGATTTGGAGGAATGCAGGGATGGGACGTGGTAACAATCACAGGGAGGATTTTGGGAGCTCGATCTGAGACAGGTACAGCTGAGTACAGAAGTGAGTCAAACAGTCAGGACAGGCAGGGACAAGGTAGGACTAATAAATTAAACTGCATTTATTTCCATGCAAGGGGCCTAACAGGGAAGTCAGATGAACTCAGGACATGGTTCGGAACATGGGACTGGGATCTCATAGCAATTACAGAAACATGACTCAGGGATGGGCAGGACTGGCAGCTTAATGTTCCTGGATACAAATACTACAGGAAGGATAGAAAGGGTGGCAAGAGAGGAGGGGGAGTGGTATTTTTGATAAGGGATATCATTACAGCGGTTCTGAGGGAGGATATTCCCAGAAATACATTCAGGGAAGTTATTTGGGTGGAACCGAGAAATAAGAAAGGGATGATCACCTTATTAGGATTGTATTACAGACCCCCCAATAGTCAGAGGGAAATTGCCAAACAAACTTGTAAGGCGATCTCAGCTATCTGTAAGAATAATAGGGTAGGTATGGTCGGGGATTTTAACTTTCCAAACATTGACTGGAACTGCCATAGTGTTAAAGGTTTAGATGGAGAGGAATTTCTTACGTGTGTACAAGACAAGTTTCTGATTCAGTATGTGGATGTACCTACTAGAGAAGGTGCAAAACTTGACCTACTCTTAGGAAGTAAGGCAGGGCAGGTGACTGAGGAGTCAGTGGGGGAGCCCTTTGGGGCCGGCGACAATAATTCTGTTTGTTTTAAAATAGTGATGGAAAAGGATAGACCAGATCTAAATGTTGATGTTCTAAATTGGAGAAAGGGCAATATAGACGGTATTAAGCAAAAACTTTTGAAAGCTGATTGGAGGCAGATGTTCGCAGGTAAAGGGATGGCTGGAAAATGGGAAGCCTTCAGAAAATGAGATAACAAGAGTCCAGAGAAAGTATATTCCTGTCAGGGTGAAAGGAAAGGCTGGTAGCTACAGGGAATTCTGGATGACTAAAGAAATTGAGCGTTTGGTTCAGAAAAGGAAGGAAGCATGTGTCAGGCATAGACAGGATCGATCGGGGGAATCCTTAGAAGAGTATAAAGGAAGTAGGAGTATACTTAAGAGGGAAATCAGGAGGGCAAAACGCGGACATGAGATAGGTCTGACAAATAGAATTAAGGAGAATGCAAAGGGTTTTTACAAATATATTAAGGAAAAAAGGGTAACTCGGGAGAGAATAGGGCCCCACAAAGATCAGCAAGGCGGCCTTTGTGTGTAGCCGCAGGAAATGGTGGAGATACTAAATGAATATTTTGCATCAGTATTTACTGTGGAAAAGGATATGGAAGATATAGACTGCAGAGAAATAGATGGTGACATCTTGCAAAATGTCCAGATTACAGAGGAGGAAGTGCTGGATGTCTTCAAACGGTTAAAGGTGAATAAATCCCCAGGAACTGACCAGGTGTACCCGAGAACTCTGTGGGAAGCTAGAGAAGTGATTGCTGGGCCTCTTGCTGAGATATTTTTATCATCGATAGTCACAGGTGAGGTGTCTGAAGACTGGAGGTTGGCAAAAGTCGTGCCACTGTTTAAGGAGGTGGGTAAAGACAAGCCAGGGAACTATAGACCGGTGAGCCTGAACTCAGTGGTGGGCAAGTTGTCGGAGGGAATCCTGATGGACAAGATGCACATATATTTGGAAAGGCAAGGACTGATTAGGAATAGTCGACATGGCTTTGTGCATGGGAAATCATGTCTCATAAACTTAATTGAGTTTTTTGAAGAAGCAACAAAGAGGATTGAGGAGGGCAGAGTGACAGATGTGATCTATATGGACTTCAGTGAGGCATTCGACAAGGTTCCCCATGGGAGACTGATTAGCAAGGTTAGAACTCATGGAATACAGGGAGAACTAGCCATTTGGATACAGAACTGGCTCAAAAGTAAAAGACAGAGAGTGGTGGTGGAGGGTTGTTTTTCAGACTGGAGGCCAGTGACCAGAGCGGTGCCACAAGGATCAGTGCTGGGCCCTCTTCTGTTTGTCATTTACATAAATGATCTGGATGCGAGCAAAAGATGTATAGTTAGTAAGTTTACATATGACACCAAAATTGGAAGTGTAGTGGACAGCGAAGAAGGTTGCAACAGGATCTGGACCAGAGGGGCCAATGGGCTAAGTGGCAGATGGAGTTTAATTCAGATTAATGCGATGTGCTGCATTTTGGGAAAGCAACTCTTAGCAGGGCTTATTCATGTAATGGTAAGTTCCAAGGGAGTTTTGCTGACCAATGAGACCTTGGAGTGCAAGTTCACAGATCCTTGAAAGTAGAGTCGCACGTAGATAGGATAGTGAAGGCGGCATTTGGTATGCTTCCCTTTATTGGTCAGAGTATTGAGTACAGGAGTTGGGAGGTCATGTTGCGGCCATACAAAACATTGGTTAGGCCACTGTTGGAATGCTTTGTGCAATTCCGGTCTTCTTCCTGTCGGAAAGATGCCGTGAAACTTGAAAGAGTTCAGAAAATATTGACAAGGATGTTGCCAGGGTTGGAGGATTTGAGCTACAGAGAGAGGCTGAACAGGCTGGGGCGGTTTTCCCTGGAGGTTCGGAGGCTGAGGGGTGACCTTACAGTGGTTTACAAAATTATGAGGGGTTTGGACAGGATAGGATAAATAGACAAAGCCTTTTCCCTGGGGACAGGGAGTCCAGAACTAGAGGGCATAGATTTAGTTTGAGAGAGGAAAGGTGTAAAAGATACCTCAGGGGCAACCTTTTCAAGCAGAGGGTGGTAAGTGTATGGAACGAGCTGCCAGAGGATGTGGTGGAGGATGGTACAATTGCAACATTTAAGAGGCAATTGGATGGGTATATGAATGGGAAGGGTTTGGAAGAATATGGGCCAAGTGCTGGCAGGTGGGACTAGATTGGATTGGGATATCTGGTCGGAATGGACGGGTTGGAGTGAAGGGTCTGTTTCCGTGCTCTACATCTCTATGACTGTATCACTCGTGGAGGTTATAGAAATAAACTGTGCAGTCGCGTCTGGAGGAGATTAAAGGTATAAAGGTTTGTAGTTACTGAAGGAAATTACATCAGTCGGGACCAGCACAGCTTACAGAGACTGAGTGTGTCTTAGAGACAGGAAGAGTATATAGTTATCATTAGAAATGCAGAAACTAATTTATGAGAGGAGCAGCGTCACTCTGCTTTGTGTCCAGAGACAAGGAGGAGTCTAACAAGGAGGAGGTTACGAAGGTACAGAGCTTTTTTGTTGTCATGACGGGAAGGTTACAGAGATCATGAAGGTAGTAGGAGTTCAACAAAGTCACAAAGACAGGTAGGTTTTTCAGGTCTGGAAAGGACTACACTGACAGGGATGGCTTAAGGAACTGAAGAGTTAATTTTCTTCAGTTAAGGAGGGATGTGACAGAACCCAGGATTAAAGGCAAAGGCAGAAACTTGGAGAGTTTTACTGATATGAGGAGCTTACAGGGATAAGCAGGATTGTAGGGGTTGATAGAGATAGGGGAAGTAATATCCATGAAACAGACAGTGGAGAAGCTGGCAGACATAGGGAGGGTTCTGTCGAACAGATGAATTGACAGACAAGATGGTGATAATGAAGCCAGAGAATGTTCTCATGTTCCTTGCACAGCATTGTTCCTACATCATGCCCTCAGGGTCTGAATTAAAGCCCATGAACTCCTCCCTGTGCTGTTTACTGTGAGTGATCTTACCGGCTGCAGGATTTACTAAAGGCTCCAGATCTCACTCTCCATCTCTCTCTGGCTGACCAACCACCTTCACTGTGGTGATGGACGAGAAGGAATTGGGAATTCGGCTGAGTCAGGGACATCAGGAATACCTACAGGAGACAGAAGTAGACAGAATGGGAAATTAGACTAATGCAATGAAGGTTACACAGTGGAGAATGGCACTGAGTCCCACAGAGATATGGAAATTCCCTTCTCTATCCATGGCCTGTGCAGTTGCTTCCCTCTGGAGTGGGGAATGCTGTTGGCTCAGGATCTGGAGTAACTGCAAGAGTGAGAGACACTGACAGAGGCAGCCAATAGACCCACACAGTGAGGGATATCAGATGCACAGAGACTGAGTGATATCAGCAGAGTGCTGGAAGGTGTCAGGATCACACAATGGTATCATCAGAAGTGGTTCTGACCAGTGAGCACTGCTCCCAGTACTCAGGGAGGACTGAGCTATTTTATTGGGATAGGCTCCTCTGGTACCAGGATTATGCAGTGTGCTATAAACGGACACAGATGAGGAGGGGGACAGGTCTGAGGTGAATGGAAATTCCCAAGTCCAAAGAGAAAAGTTGAAATATTGGAACACCATGGAGATGTGGATGAAGACCAACAGAAAGAAACATGAAGGGACTGAGTTTAATTAAAATACAACATTGTCAAATAGATTTGTGACAGGAAATTATTGGTTAAAATAAAGTAAATGCCATTTCCGCCCCTCACAATTCCTCATACACCACAAGTGACATCACTTCCGCACCTCACACCATTGCTGATGTCACACACTCAGTGACCTCCACGCCCCCCCCCCCCACTGCCCGTGTTTGCCACCACTTCTGTCCACACCAACACCACTCATCTGCATTCTGCTGACACCACCCCCAAGTCCCACTGTCAACATCCCCGCCCCTAGAACCCTGAGGGGAACACCACTTCTGCTCATGACTCCATCCCCATTCCCCCTAACACCACACCCACACCAGTTACAGGCACCGTCGCCGCCCCCAGCTCCACACCTACGGCACCTCCCAGCTCCCAGTCCTGCCGAGTTTTCACCATTCCCCCTGACCGCCCCCTCACTGAGGACGAATGATCAGTCCTCAGCAAAGTCCTCACCGTTATCCCTCACCGTCCACACATCAATTAATTTATACACGCCGTGACGTCGAACACTTCTCCCACCGCCTCCACCTCAAAGCTTATTTTGACAATGAACACTCCCGCCTATTTTCTGAGAACCCCTTTTCCGGCCTCCAATACACTCCATCCACCTGGACACCCTGAGCTGGCCTATTACCTGCCTTCGATCTCTTCATTTCCAACTTCCACCGACACATTAACTGCCTCAACCTATCTACCCCCTCCCCCACTCCAACCTCTCACCCTCACAACGTGCAGCCCTCCACTTCTTCTGCTCCAATCCCAACCTCACCATCAAACCAGCAGATAAAGGGGGTGCAGTGGTAGTCTGGCACACTGACCTCTACACCGCTGAAACCATGATGTCAACTCAAAGACACCTCCCCCTACCACCCCCTCTACCATGACCCACCTCCCATCATCAAACCGTCATCTCCCAGAGCATACAGAACGTCATCACCTCAGGAGGAGATCTCCCACCCACAGCTTCCAACCTCATTGTCCTGGATCCCCCACTGCCCGATTCTACCTCCTTCCCAAGAACCACAAGCCTGACCACCCTGGCCGACCCATTGTCTCAGCATGCTCCTGCCCCACCGAACTCATGTCTGCCTACCTCGACATTGTCCTATACCCCAGTCCAGGAACTACCCACATTCGTTCGTGAAACCACCCACACCCTCCACTCCTCCAACACTTCCGTTTCCCTGGCCCCCAACGCCTCATCTTCACAATGGATATCCAATCCCTCTACACCTCCATCCACCATGACCAGGACCTCTAAAGCCCTCCGTTTCTTCCTCTCCCGATATCCACAACAGTACCCGTCCACCGACACTCTCATTCGGTTGGCTGAACCTGTCCTCACCCTTAACAATTTTTCCTTCAAATCCTCCCACTTCCTCCAGACCAAAGGGGTAGCCATGTGCACATGTATGGGCCCCAGCTATGCCTGTCTCTTTGTTGGCTACGTAGAACAGTCCATCTTCCGTCGTTACAATGGCACCATTCCCAACGTCTTCCTCCGCAACATTGATGACTGCATTGGCACCACCTCGTGCTCCCTTGAGGAGTTTGAGCAATTCATCAACTTCACCAACACATTCCATCTTGACCTTAAATTTACCGGGACCATCTCCAATACCTCCCTCCCCTTCCTGGACCTCTCCATCCCCTTATGACAACTGACTTGACACCGACATTTTTTACAAACCTACCGACTCACACAGCTGCCTAGATTACATATCTTCCTAACCTACCGCCTGCAAAATTCCCAACCCCTATTCCCAATTCCTCCGCCTCCGCCATACCTGCTCCCAGGTGGGCCAGTTCCACCACAGAACACACCAAATAGTCTCCTTCTTTAGAGATTGGAATTTCCCTTCCCACGTGTTAAAAGATGCCCTCCAACGCATCTCGTCCACATCCCGCACCTCCGCTTTCAAACCCCATCCCTCCAATCGTAACAAGGACAGAACGCCCCTGGTGCTCAACTTCCACCCTATAAACCTTCGCATAAACCAAATCATCCGCCGCCATTTCCACCATCTCCAAACGGACCCCACCACCAGGGATATACTTCCCTCCCCACCCCTCTCCACTTTGCGCAAAGACCATTCCCTCCGTGACTACCTGGTCAGTTCCACGCCACCCCCCCCCCAAAAAAAAACCTCACCCTCCCTTCCTGGCACCTTCTCCTGCCACCGCAGGAATTGCAAAACCTGCGCCCACACCTCTCCCCTCACCAGCATCCAAGGCCCTAAAGGAGCCTTCCACACCCAAAGTTGTACCTGCACATCCACCAATATCATTTATTGTGTCCGTTGCTCCCGATGCGGTCTCCTCTACATTGGGGAGACTGGACACATCCTAGCAGAGCGCTTTAGGGAACATCTCTGGTACACCCGCACCAATCAACCCCACCGCCCTGTGACCCAACATTTCAACTCCCCCTCCCACTCTGCCGAGGACATGCAGGTTATGGGCTTCCTCCATCGCCGCTTCCTCACCACCCGACGCCTGGAGGAAGAACGCCTCACCATCCGCCTTGGAACCCTTCAATCCCAGGACATCAATGTGGACTTCACCAGTTTCGTCATTTCCCCTTCCCCATCTCACCCCACCTCCAGCCTTCCAGCTCAGCACCGCCCTCATGACCTGTCCTAATGGCTTATCTCCCTTCCCACCTATCCACTCCATCCTCATCTCTGACCTCTCACCCCCATCCCCACCCCCATTCACCCATTGTACTCATTGCTACCTTCCCCCATCCTCCACTCTGACCTATCACCTTCTTCCCCACCCTATTCACCTATTGTACTCTATGCTACTTTCTCCCCATCCCCACCCCCTCTCATTTATCTCTCCACTCTCCAGGCTCCCGGCCTCTGTTCCTGATGAAGGGCTTTTGCCCGAAACATCGATTTTCCTGTTCCTCGGATGCTGCCTGACCTGCCGTGCTTTTCCAGCACCACTCTAATCTCGACTCTGGTTTCCAGCATCTGCAGTCCTTGTTTTTACCTTATTGGAGGAGAAGATTACCGAGATAAGGCATGTTGTAGACACTGAATAAAGTTACAGGGATAGGGATGGTCGTCTGGAATGCATTACATTTCAAATATGTGGAGGGACGATCAGGAAGGGAGGAGGTTAGAGCGATAGGATCTGATACAGGAATTAAACATTATTGAAGACACTGACTACAAGACATGTCATAGATACCGTGTTGCAGAGTAGTGAGCTTTAATATAACAGAACTTACATTGTGTGTGTGTGTGTGTGTGTGTGTGTTTGTGTGTGTGTGTGTGTGTGTGTGTGTGTGTGCGTGTGCTGTGCTCCCCTCCAGCACTGTGTCTATGTCATGTTGTGTTAACAGATGTTTGGAGCCCTCTCACTGTTCTTTGCTCTGTGCACTGTGGGTGACCTTACCTCACTACAGGATTTATTGAAGGCTCCAGATCTCCTTTCCCTTTGTCTCCCTCTGGCAGACCAACTGCGTTCAATGTGGTGATGGACGATCCACCCAGCAGCTGGGAAGGCTATTGAGTCAGGACCTTCCTGAGTAACTACAGGAGACACAGAAATAGACAGAATGGGAAATTAAACAGATGCAGTGATGGTTACACATGGAGAATGGCACTGAGTCCCACAGAGATCTGTAAAATGGAGCGATATTAAGTAATAGCCCCAGATTGCTGGAAGATGTCAGGATCACACAGTCATGTTGGAAGAATGGGTTTAGCTTCATGATGCCCTGTTATCAGTGCTCAGGGATGAGCACCCAGTGAGCAGGTGAAGTAATGGCCTCGTGGTATTATTGTGAGAGAATATATCCAAAACCTCAGCTAATATTCAGGGGAGGCAGGATTGAATCCCGCCATCTGAAAAGGAGACATTTGAAATCAATAATTTAAAAAATAATTATTAACAATCCACAATTAAGTATGAAACCATTGCTCATGGACAACAAATCCAAACACTTGTCCTTTCGAGAAGGAATCTGCCCATCCTTTCCTGGTCTGCACGACATACCCACAGCAAAGTGTTTGCCTCTCAATGACCCTCTGAAATGGCCGAGCAAGTTACTCAGTTCATGGGCTTCTAGGGCTGGGCAAGAAAGGCTGGTCAGCAAGAGACTCACACATCCCAGACCTGATTTGATAAATAATCCATTAGGATGGTCCCCCTGGAACTGTGCTGGGACCTGTGTCCTGGCCAATCATGTCGGTAGGTTATTGGACAGGGCATTAAACTGACAGAGAGGATGCAGGTGAAAGGAGCTTTCCAAATCCAAAGGGAAAAGGTGAAGCAATGGAACAACATGGGAATGTGGTTGAAGAGAAGCAGAAAGGAACAGGATGGGACAGAGTTTAATTAAAATTGTACATCAGCAAATAGATTTGTGACACAAAATTGTGGAAGAGAGTATATTATGTTTTTTTTTAATGGACAATGTTGCTGCAATAAGGTCGATGGATTTGTGACAGAGATAAAAGAGATTTAGACACCAGGGAGACATGGATACAGGGTGAACAAAAATATTCAATGGTTCGTAATCTTGCGCAAACTCAGGCAAAATGGGTAACGCTAACAATAATGGATAACAAAGACATTACAGAGAAAGCATTTGGCCGCAGATCATGAAGTAGAGTCAGTCTGAATGTAAACTCTGTCTACTACTTGCCAAGGACACAAGCTGCAGTTTTAGCCACCAGACAGCATTCCATTGCTCATCACTGCATTAAACAGGAACTCATTGGAATTTTTTAACAAAGGCATTGTGATAATTTTGGAAAACTTCAATATTTGTATAATCTGGGACAATCACACGGACGACATTGATATTGGAAGTGGAGTTCGGTTAATTTTTTTTCAGTGTTTCTTTGAAAAACACATTGTGCAACTGTTAAGGGACATAACTATCGCAGAGCGACCGTGTAATGAAACTTAGTGAATGAGTAATGTCACCTGCAGAGATCCTTCGGGAAATTGTGATAAAATACAGTTTAAAGAAATATAAAGTTTTAAAGTGAATCACAGAAAGAACAAGCTACAACTAGAAACAAAAATAGCCAATGATGTGAGTTTGAGAGGAGAACTGACCAAGGTAAACAGGCTAAACAGATTGAAATATGTGTCTGTAAATGAACAGTGGAAAACATTTGCAGGAACAGGGTTAATCACTCAACAAAAGGACATTCCACTGAAACAGTAAAAGCCTCAGCAAGAAACTCCCACTGATCCCTCACTCAGGACAAAAGGGATCATACTAGATTATGAGGCTGAGAAGATCACCATAAAGTCCTGAAGTGAGAGTGTGTTTTAGGAGTAAATGTTAATGGATTGCAATGGGTCTGCTCACAGGAGCAGGGCTGTGGGAAGGGGAACCTTGGTCAGGGTTCATTGATACAATAGGAACAGGGAGAGGTGAAGGTGCTAGAGGTGGTGAGAGTGTTACAGAGAGTGGTCTGGGTGTTACAAAGCCAGTCTGAATTGCTGCAGCTGGAGGGGTTTGCAGAGGTAGGGAGGGACATAGGTATATTTATATATTCATTCATGGGATGTGGGTGTCACTGCCTGGAACAACGTTCTTTGACCCCACTGCTAATTACCCAGAGGGTAGCTCAGAGTCAGCCATATTGCTGTGGGTGTTGAGTCACATATTAGCCAGACCAGGTTAGAATGTCAGATGTCCTTCACTAGAGGAGGTTAGTGAACTAGATGAGTTCTTCCCACTGATCAACAATGTTTTAATGTTGGCTCCACCAATGTCTTTTATAGCCAGAACATGACATCCCAACTCTTACGCTTAATGCTCTCCCGAATGAAGGAAACCATCCCAAACACCTGCTTCACCAGCCTGTCTACCTGTGACACCACTTTCAAAGAACTGTCTACCTGCATCCCTGGGTCTCTGACTGACAACACTGCCAGGGCCCGAACATTAACTGTACAAGTCCCGCCCTGGTTTGTTTCACCAAAATGGAACACTTCACATTTATCTAACTAAACTCCACCTGCTATTCTTCAGCCCACTCTCCCAGCAGTACTGTTCATCCTGTTGCATCATGGATAATCTTCTTCACTGTCCACTTTACCATCAATGTCAGTGTCACCCAAAACAATTACTTACCAGGAAACCAATATTCCCATCCAAACCATTTATCTAAATGACAAACAACAGTGGGCCCACTACCTCGCTGGTCACATGCCTCCAGTCAGAAAGACAACATGTCTCCCGTCACCCTCTGTCTCCTACGATCAAGCCAATTTTGTATCCAGTTCACTCGCTCCTCCTGAATGCCATATCCTTTTACACTGATCTGAGTTTATCACCCAATTTACCAGACAGAACACAGAACGCAGAACAGTACAGCCCAAGACCCTTCGGCCATGATTTCATGCCAACCTTTTATCCAACTATAAGATCAAACTAACCTACATACCCTTCATTTTACTATTATCCATGTGTCTGTCCAAGAGTCTACTAAATGCCCCGAATGTGTCTAATTTTAATACCACCATTGGCAGTCCATCCAACCGCCTACCATTCTCGATCCTCTTATCCATCCTCCATTCACCTTAAAATTACAGCCCCTTGTAATAGCCATTTATTCCAACAGAGAAACAGTCTCTGACTATTCACTCTCTCTCTGTGCCTCTTATCAACTTGTTCACCTCCATGAAGTCACCCCGCACCCTTCTTCACTCCAATGAAAAAAGGCGTAGCTCCCTCAACCTTTCTTTGTAAGAAATGCCCTCCATTCCAGGCAGCATTCCTAGTAAATCTCCTGTGTATGCTCTCGAAAACTTGCAAATCCTTCCTGTAAACAGGGGCCCAGAACTGAACACAATATTCCAAGTGTGGTCTCACCAGGACGCTATAAAGATGCAGTAAAACCTCGCGGCTCTTACAATCAATCCCCTTCTTCGGGAAGCCAACACAACATATGCCTTTTTAACAACCCTACCAATGTGCGTGGCGATTTTGAGGGATCAATGGACATGGACCCCATGGTCTCTCTGTTCCTCCACACTGCCAAGCATTCTGCCTTTCACCCTGTATTCTGTATTCAAATTCGACCTTCCAGAATGAATCACTTCACAATTTTTCAGATTGGACTCCATTTGCCTCTCCCAGCCCAGCTCTACGTCCTGTCAATGTCCCATTACAACCTACAACAGCCCTCCACATTACCCACCACTCCACCAACCTTCATGTGATTAGCAAACGTACTAACCCACAATCCAAGTCATTGACAAAAATCAAGGACAGCAGAGTTCCAGAGCCGATTGTTACAGAACCCCACTGGTCACTGAGCTTCAGGCTCAATACTGTCCATCTGCTGCCACCCTCTGTCTTCTCTGGGTCATCCAATACTGTATCCAGACAGATAGATTTCCCTGTATCCCAATTTTCCTTCTTTTCTGCATGAGCCATCATCGTATTCTGTCATATCCTCAAAGAATTCAATAAGGTTTGTGAGGCATGACCTGTCCCTCACAAACCCATGCTGACTGTCTCTAATTAGACCATAGAACATAGAACAGTCCAGCACAGAACAGGCCCTTCAGCCCAAGATGTTGTGCCGACCACTGATCATTATGTATGCACCCTCAAATTTCTGTGACCATATGCATGTCCAGGAGTCTCTTAAATGTCCCCAATGACCCTGCCTCTACAACTGCTGCTGGCAACGCATTCCATGCTCTCACAACTCTGTGGAAAGAACCCGTCTCTGACATCCTCTCTATACTTTCCTCCAACAGCTTAAAACTATGACCCTTCGTGTTAGCCATTTCTGCCCTGGGAAATAGTCTCTGGCTATCAATTCTATCTATGCCTCTCATTATCTTGTATCCCTCAATTAGGCCCCCTCTCCTCCTCCTTTTCTCCAATGAAAAAGGTCCGAGCTCAGTCAACCTCTTCTCATAAGATAAGCCTTCCATTCCAGGCAGCATCCTGGTAAACCTCCTCTGAACCCTCTCCAAAGCATTCACATCTTTCCTGTAATAGGGCGACCAGAACTAGACGCTGTATTCCAAGTGCGTTCAAACCAAAGTTTCATAGAGCTACAACAAGATCTCACGATTCTTAAACTCAATCCCTCTGTTAATGGAAGCCAAAACACCATATGCTTTCTTAACAACCCTGTCCACTTGGGTGGCCATTTTAAGGGATCTATGTACCTGCACCCCAAGATACCTCTGTTCCTCCACACTGCCAAGAATCATCTCATTAATCCTGTATTCAACTTTCAAATTTGACCTACCAAAATGCATCACCTCATATTTATCCAGGTTGAACTCCATCTGCCACCTTTCAGCCCATCTCTGCATCCTGTCAATGTCCCGCTGCAGCCTACAACAGCCCTCTATACTGTCAATGACACGTCCAATCTTTGTGTTATCTAAAAACTTGCTGACCCATCCTTCAATGCCATCATCCAAGTCATTAATAAAAATTACAAACAGTTGGAATGCTACGAGCGATTGCGAAGTTTACAGGGATAAGGTTGTTGGTAGGACAGGGCTGGATTACACAGACAGGGACTGTTTTTGGCAGCTGAGTAGGTTGCAGAGATAAAGAGGTTTGTTACATCTGGCGGAACAAACAGAGATATGGAGGGTCATCGTGACTGAAGATGTTTATAGATCTAGGAAGGCTTAGGCTCTGGTGGTTATTTAGACATGGAGGCTGTGGAATCTGGATTCGTTTTTGAGAGATTGGGGTGGCAAGTTTGGTTGGAGACAGTTTCACAGATAAGGGAGCATTACAAAAACAGGAGGAAGTTCCTGCGGTCGCGAGGGTTCGAGTGGAGAGTGATGTTTACACAGATAGGGATGGTGGTCGGGTCTCCATAGACTGATGGCATTTTCGGGACTGGAAGAGGTTTTGTAGACAGGGAGGGCTGTAAGACTGCAGGAGCTCATAGATTGTTGAAGATTAGGAGCAGTTCACAGAAGGAGGGTTCTCCGACAGGAGTAGGTCACAGATAGTGAGCGTTGTGTGGCCTGAGAAAGTTAAAGAGAGGGAGAGTTTTCATGTCCGGAAGAGATTACACTGACCGGGACAGTTGAAGAGACTGAAGCAAAAATGCCTGTGGAAGGTTACACAGATAGGGAGGAATGTTGGGACTGAAGGTGAATACACAAACATGAAGGGTTGTATTGTTAGGCGGAGCGGAGAGGAATAGGGACCAGTGTAGGAATTTACACAGATAGGGAAGGTTGTGTTTTTGGAGAAGGTTACACTGATACAGATAGTGTTAGGGAGTGTTTAATGGACTACAGAAGAAGTCAGAGAGAATGTATTATGTAGAGTGGAGGAGATTACAGACACAGAAATGGCTGTCAGTTTGAAAAGAGCTTCTACAGATCCTCAGTGTTGTAAGGCTGAAGGGAGGTTGCAATAATAAGGGTGACCTACATTAAATGACATTTTTGATATAAGAAAATGTCTCAGAACGGGACTGTCAAAAGGAAGTATAGATAGTCCAGATGAGTTTACAGAGATATACATGTTTTTGGGGATTTCAGGATGGAACAGTGATTGGGAGTGATGTAACAAATGACAACAGGGATTGTTCTAAAAGCAGGAAGAGGTGACAGTCATATCGATCGTGGTAAGGACTGGAGAAGCTTACATCGCCAAGGAGTGTTTTAGAGACTGTTGGAGACTCCACATATAAAGAGAGTATTGGGGATGAGGCAAGGTTCAAGAGACAGGGATGGTTGACAGGACTGTGAAATAAACTGAATAGAATCTCCACAGAGTGGAAACAGGCCATTCGGCCCAACAAGTCCACACCAACCTTCTAAACAGCATTCTAACCAGACCCATCCCTCTCCCTGTCCAATAAACTCTGCATTTCTCATGGTGAACTCATCTGAACCACACTTGCCTGGATACTACAGTCAATTTATGGTGGCCAATCCACGTATTCTGCAAATGTTGGGCTGTGGCAGGAGACTAGAGCACCCGGAAGAAACCCACACAGTCAGGGGGGAGAACATGCAAAGTTCACACAGACAGTCGGCCAAGGTTGGAATTGAAGCCACGTTCCAGGTACAGTGAGGCTCATTATACAGAGCACTACAGAGATTGAACCAGGTTACAAGTTCACAAGGGTTTATTGGAACAGGAGGAGAATATAGTCAGGAACAGGAGACGTTTACATAGATGGTGTCCATGAGAGGGACTGGAGGAGGTTAACGCAATAGGGAGGATTGTGGATTCTCTCGAAAATTAGAGGTAGGGATGTTTGGGGAGACTCAATGAAGTTAGTCATACTCAGAGGTGTGAGTGGGAACCCATTTTGCCAAAATGACCACAATTCTCTTAGCTTAAGAATAGAGATGGAAAAGGACAGGTCTGGTCCACAAGTTCAAGTTATGAAATGGGACCAGACCAATCTTGACAGTATTAGACAGGAACTTTCAAAAGGTAATGGGGGAATCTATTTGCAGGAAAAGGGAAGTCTGGCTACTGAGAATATTTTAAAAGTGAGCTAAATTGAGCGATCACCACCAGCATGTTCCTGTTTGTGTGCAGCTCAATGCTGACAGCATTCGGAAACACTGGCTGTCTATTGAGGGTCTGGTCAAGGAAAAGGGGGCACATGTCAGGTATAGCCAGCTGGATCAAGGGAATCCCCGTGGATATACAGGGCTGTAGGAATACACTTTGGGTGGAAATCAGGAATGCAGAAAGGGAACATGAAATAGCCTCAGCAGAGAAGGATAAAGAGAATCCAAAAGTGATTGTATAAATATATTGAGTAAAAGAGTAACTCGAGACAAAATAGTGTTCCTTAAAGATCAATGAGACCATTGATGTGTGGAACCGCAGGATATGGCTAAGACTTTACACACATTTTGTGACTCCAGAACTTACTGTGGACAAAGACTGGGGAACTCAGGGAACAAGAGTAATACGTTAGACCATATTTGGAGTTTGCTGCAATTCCAGTATCCCGCTATAGGAAGGAGGTTGGGAAGCTTGAAAGTGTTCAGAAAAGATTGACAAGATGTTGCTGGGGTTGTTGCTGAATAAGCTAGGGTTATTTTCACTGGATCATCAGAGACTGAGGGGTGACCTGACAGAGGTTTATATAAACATGAGGGGCATGGATTGGTAAACATTCAAGGTCTTTTCCCAGGGGTTGGAGAGTCCAAAACTAAAGGGCATAGCTTTAAGGTTAAAGGGGAAATGTTTAAAAGGGACTGAAGGGACAGCTTTTTTATGCACACGGTGATGTGTGTATGGAATGAGCTGAGAGAAAGTACCAGATACCGATACTATGACAACATTTAAGGGATGGATGTGTATGTGAATGATAAGGGTTTAGAGGTACATAGCAAAATGCTGATAAATGGGATGGACTTATTTAGATCTTCTGGTCAGCATGGATGAGTTGGATCGAAGGGTCTGTTTCCCTTGTACATCTCTATGCCTTGAAAAGAGGGCATGTTATAGAAGAGGTGGTGCTGGACGTTTTAAAACACAAAGGTATGGAAAGCCCCAGGACCTGATTACATGTATCACAGGGCATTATGGGATGTTAGGGAAGGAACTGTGGAGCTGCTAACAAAGGTATTTGTACCATTGACAGCCATGTGTGATGGGCTGGAAGGCTGGAGGGTGACATAGTGGACAGTGAGGGAGGTTTGCTGAGATTGCAAAGGGATCTTGATGATATGGGTGAATGGGCTGAAAACCTGTAGATGGAATTCAATCTGAATAAATGCGAGGTCGTGCACTTGGTAAAACAAACAAGGGTAGAGCTTATACAATTAATGTTCGGGCCTCAGTTAGTGTTTTAGAGCAGAGGGACCTCCAGGTTCAGGTACATAATTCTTGAAGTTTGCATCACAGGATGGATAAGACAGTGCTTTGCATGCCTGACTATTGCTCAGTCCATTGAGTGTAGGATTTGGGACGTTATGTTGAGATTGCACAGACATTGGCGAGGCCTGTTCTGCAATACTCTGTCCAGTTCTGGTCGCCCAGTTATAGGGAGGATATTATTAAGCTGCAGGGGATTCAGAAGAGATTTACCAGGATATTGCTGGGTATGGAAGGCTTGAGTTCTGCAAAATGGCTGGATAGGCTGAGTCTTTTTTCACTGGAGCCTGGAGGTTGAGACGTGAGGTTATAAAAGTTTATTTTAAAAAATAAGGTATATAGATTGATTTAATTGTAGTTGTCTTTTCCACAGGATGGGGGACTCTCAAGAGGAGGGACCACATTTTTAAGATTAGAAGAGAGCGATGTTCAAAAAAAAAGACATGGGGCAAATTGTTACACAGAGGGTGGTTTGATTGTGGAATGAACCTGCTGAGGAAGGGGTGGATGTGGGTACAATTACAACGTTTAAAAGACAGAGATACTAAACGTGTATTTTGCATCAGCTTTTACTGTGGAAAAAGACATGGAAGATATAGATTGTCGGGAAATAGATAGTGACACTTTGCAAAATGTCCATATTACAGACGAGCAAGTGTTGGATGTCTTGAAATGCATAAAAATGATTAAATTCCCAGGGCCTGATCAGGTGTACCCTCAAACTCTGTGGGAAGCTAGAGAAGTGATTGCTGGGCCTCTTGCTGAGATATTTGTATCATCGATAGCCACAGTTGAGGTGGCAGAAGACTGGAGGTTGGCAAACGTGGTGCCACTGTTTAAGAAGGGCGGTAAAAACAAGCCAGGGAATTATAGATCGGTGAGCCTGACCTCGGCGGTGGGCAAGTTGTTGGAGGGAATCCTGAGGGACAGGATGTACATGTATTTGGAAAGGCAAGGACTGATCAGGGATAGTAAACATGGCTTTGTGCGTGGGAGATCATGTCTTACAAACTTGATTGAGTTTTTTGAAGAAGTAACAAAGAGGATTGATGAGGGCTGAGCTGTAGATGTGATCTATAAGGACTTCAGTAAGGCGTGCGACAAGTTTCCCCATAGGACACTGATGATCAAGGTTTGATCTCACGGAATACAGGGCGAACTAGCGATTTGGATACAGAACTGGCTCCAAGGTAGAAGAGTGTGGTGGTGGAGGGTTGCTTATTAGACTGAAGGCCTGTGACCAGTGGAGTGCCACAAGGGTTGGGCTTTAGAATGGTGAATAGCCAAAGGTAAGGGAGTCCAAACAGGAGGTGAGAGAGCAAAGATTTAAAGAGGGAGCTGAGGGGCAAATTATACACAGAGGATGGTGCACAGATAGAACAGACTGCCAGTGGCTCATGGGAGAAACAAGAACAATGACAACATGGAAAACACATTTGGGTAGGAACATGGAGAGGAGAAGGTTTGAAGAGCTAAGGGCCAAACGCAGGCAAATGAGACTCATTCAGTATAGGGAACATGGGCAGCATTGAGGAGCTGGACCACAGGTTCTGTTTCCGTGTGGTATCACTCTGTATATAGCTGAAGAGGATTACAGTACCGAAATAAAGCATGTTGTAAACACTGAAGCAATTTACTGCGATAGGGATGGTAGTCTGGAATGCAGTATCATTCAAATATGTGGAGGGACTATCGGTAAGGGAGGGGGTTACAGGGACAGGAACTGTTATAGGAGTTAAAACTTACTGAAGACACTGGTGCACAACCATGTCATAGTTACAGTGTTGCAGAGTGGTGAGACTAAGTACAGTGTTGGAGTCTGAACACAGAACAAAAAGATCCCAGGCAGCATTCCCACCCGCTCATGGGAGGCCTGCTTTCCCCTCTGTTGTCCTGATGCTCACTAAGACAGCACAGGCCTGGATTAGAACATAGAACATAGAAGGATACAGCGCAGTACAGGCCCTTCGGCCCTCGATGTTGCGCCGACCGAATCCTACCTAACCTATACTAGCCCAATAACTTCCAAATGCCTATCCAATGCCCGCTTAAATGACCATAAAGAAGGAGAGTTCACCACTGATACGGGCAGGGCATTCCATGAACTCACAACCCGCTGTGTGAAGAATCTACCCCTAACATCTGTCCTATACCTACCACCCCTTAATTTAAAGCTATGTCCCCTAGTAACACCTGACTCCATTAGCGGTAAAAGGTTCTTAGTATCTACCCTATCTAAACCCCTAATCATCTTATACACTTCTATCATATCTCCCCTAAACCTTCTCTTCTCCAATGAGAACAGCCCCAAGTGCCTCAGCCTTTCCTCATACGATCTTCCTACCATGCAGGCAACATCCTGGTAAACCTCCTCTGCACTCGTTCCAATGCCTCCACATCCTTCCTATAGTATGGCGACCAAAACTGCACACAATACTCCAGATGAGGCCTCACCAGAGTCTTATACAACTGCAACATGACCTCAGGACTCCGGAACTCAATTCCTCTGCCAATAAAGCCCAGTACACCATATGCCTTCCTCACAGCACTATTTACCTGGGTGGCAACTTTCAGAGATCTGTGTACATGGACACCAAGATTCCTCTGCTCATCCACACTACCAAGTAGCCTACCATTAGCCCAGTAATCCATCATCTTGTTATTCCTACCAAAGTGAACGACTTCGCACTTAGCTACATTGAATTCCATTTGCCACATTTCCGCCCAGCTCTGCAACTTATCTATATCCCGCTGTAACCTACCACTTCCTTCCTCACTATCCACAACTCCACCGACTTTTGTGTCATCCGCAAACTTGCTTACCCAGCTTTCAAGTCCTTCCTCTAGATCATTTATAAAGATAACAAAAAGCAATGGTCCCAAAACAGATCCTTGTGGTACACCGCTAGTAACTGCGCTCCAAGATGAACATAATCCATCAACTACTACCCTCTGTCTCCTTCCAGCCAGCCAATTCCTAATCCAAACCTCTAATGTATCCTCCATGCCATACCTCCGAAGTTTTAGCATTAGCCTACCATGGGGAACCTTATTGAACGCCTTACTAAAATCCATATACACAACATCTACTGCTTTACCCTCGTCCACTTCCTTAGTCACCTTCTCAAAGAACTCAATAAGGTTTGTGAGGCACGACCTGCCCTTCACAAAACCATGCTGGCTATCCCTGATCACGTTATTCCTACCCAGATGTTCATAAATCTTATCCCTTACCATTCTCTCTAAGACTTTGCCCACCACTGAAGTCAGACTCACTGGCCTATAGTTACTAGGGCTATCCCTACTCCCTTTCTTGAACAATGGGACCACATTCGCTATCCTCCAGTCCTCTGGTACTATTCCCGTTGACAATGATGACATAAAAATCCAGGCCAAGGCTCTGCTATCTCCTCCCTAGCTTCCCATAGGATCCTGGGGTAAATGCCATCAGGCCCAGGAGACTTATCTATATTCATCCTTTCCAATATTCCTAAAACCTCTTCCCTGCATATTTCCAGGGCATCCATTCTAATTATTTGTGATTCCATATTCACATCAGCAGCAGTGTCCTGTTCCTGAGTGAATACTGATGAAAAGTACTGATTTAATGTCTCTCCAATCTCCTCCGCCTCCACACACAACTTCCCACTACTATCCTTGACTGGACCGATACCTACCCTAGTCATCCTTTATTCTTGACATACCTATAGAAAGCCTTTGGGTTTTCCCTAATCCTACCAGCTAAAGACTTCTCATGTCCCCTTCTCGCTTCTCTTAGCTCCCTCTTTAGCTCCTTCCTGGCTACCTTATAACTCTCAATCGCCCCTACTGAACCTTCACGCCTCATCTTTCCATATGCCGCCTTCTTCCCTTTCACAAGGGACTCCAATTCCTTACTAAACCACGGCTGCCTCACAAGGCCCTTTACACCATGCCTGACTGATACATAACTATCGAGGACACGCAGTAGCTGCTCCTTGAACAATCCCCACATCTCATTTGTGTTCTTCTCTTGAAGTCTGTTTTTCCAATCCACACATCCTAAGTCATGCCTCACTGCATCATAATTTCCCTGCCCCCAGCTATAGCTCTTGCCCTGCGGCGCACGATTATCGCTCTCCATCACTGAAGTAAAAGTCACTGAGTTGTGGTCACTGTCCCCGAAGTGCTCACCTACCTCCAAGTCTAACACCTGGCCTGGTTCATTACCTAGAACCAAATCCAATATAGCCTCCCCTCTTGTTGGCCTGTCGACATATTGTGTCAGGAAACCCTCCTGCACACATTGTACAAACACCGACCCATCTAATGAACTCGAGCTATAGCTCTCCCAGTCAATATCTGGGAAGTTAAAGTCCCCCATAACAACCACCCTGCTACCTTCACTCTTTTCCTGAATCATCCTCGCAATATTATCCTCTACTTCTCTAGGACTATTAGGAGGCCTGTAGAAAACACCTAACAGGGTGACCTCACCTTTCCTATTTCTAACCTCAGCCCAAACTACCTCAGATGGCAAGTCCTCTTCCATCGTCCATTCCACTGCTGTGATACTATCTTTGACAAGTAATGCCACGCCTCCCCTTTTTTTACCCCCATGTCTGATCCTACTAAAACATTTGAACCCTGGAACGTGCAACAGCCATTCTTGTCCTGTTCTACCCACGTCTCTGTAATGGCCACAACATCGAAGTCCCAGGTACCAACCCCCGCTGCAAGTTCACCTACCTTATTCCTTATACTTCTGGCATTGAAGTATACACACTTCAATCCACCCTTCTGGTTACAGGCACCCTCCTTAGAGATCGCTGCATTATTCCTAACCTCCCTACACTCAAGGTCCTGTACCCTAAAGCTACAGTCCTGGTTCCCATGCCCCTGCGGAGTTAGTTTAAAACCTCCCAAAGAGCACTAGCAAACCTCCCCCCAAGGATACTGGTGCCCCTCAGGTTCAGGTGTAGCCCATCCTTTTTATAGAGGTCCCACCTTCCCCAGAAAGGACCCCAGTTGTCCAGAAACCGGAATCCCTCCCTCCTGCACCATCCCTGTAGCCACGCATTTAACTGCTCTCTCTCCCTATTCCTCGACTCTCTATCACGTGGCACGGGTAACAAACCAGAGACTACAACTCTGTTTGTTCTAACTCTGAGCTTCCAACCTAGCTCCCTGAAAGCCTGTCTGACATCCTCACCCTTCTTCCTACCTATATCGTTGGTGCCAACGTGGACCACGATCTGGGGCTGCTCCCCCCCCCCTTAAGGACCCGGAAAAACACGATCAGCGACATCACGTACCCTTGCACCTGGGAGGCAACATACCAAACGTGAGTCCCTGTCGCCCCCACAAAACCGTCTGTCTGTACCCCTCACTATCGAGTCCCCAAGACCTATTGCTCTACCTTTCTCCACCCTACCCTTCTGAGCAACGGGGCCAGGCTCCGTGCCAGAGGCCTGAACCTCGTTGCTTGCCCCTGGTAAGTCATCCCCCCCACAAGTATCCAAAACGGTATACTTGTTCTTGAGGGGAATGACCGCAGGGGGTCCCTGCACTGGCTTCCTCCTCCCACTCCCCCTCACTGTCACCCATCTATCTTGAACTTTCGGAGTAACTACTTGCCTAAAGCTCCGATCTATGACCTCCTCTGCCTCCCGAATGATCCGCAGTTCATCCAACTCCAGCTCCAGTTCCCTAACACGGGTTTGGAGGAGCTGGAGATGGGTGCACTTCTTGCAAGTGTACTCAGCAGGGACGCTAATGGCTTCCCTCACCTCATACATGTTGCAAGAGGAACATTGCCCTCTCTGCACTGCCATCCCTCTAAAAGTAAGCTTTCCTTAAAAAAAGCTTTCCTTGATAACTATGAACTCCCAATGCTATGTCAGTGCAATGTAAGTTAAAGTAGACTTGGT
Source organism: Hemiscyllium ocellatum (assembly GCF_020745735.1). Lineage (NCBI taxonomy): Eukaryota > Metazoa > Chordata > Chondrichthyes > Orectolobiformes > Hemiscylliidae > Hemiscyllium > Hemiscyllium ocellatum. The sequence goes on along the minus strand of NW_026869136.1, from coordinate 7,951 downwards.
GATTGAGCCAGGGGTATGACTGTGCTGTGCTCCCCCTCCAGCACTGTATCTATGTCATGTCTTGTTAGCGATGTTGGGAGCCCTCACACTGCTCTCTGCTCTGTGCACTCCGAGTGATCTTACCTCAGTGCAGGATTTATTGAAGGCTCCACATCTCCCTGCCCTTTGTCTCTCTGGCTGACCAACCATCTTCAATGAGGTGTTGGTCATGACAACCAGCAATTGGGAAGTGTATTGAGTCAGGAACTTCCTGAGTACCTACAGGATACAGGGAAATCGACAGAATGGAAAATTAGACTAATGCAGTGAGGGTTATACATGGAGAATGGAAATGAGCCCCACAGAGATCTGGAAAATCCCACTCCATTCCTGGCCTGTGCTGTTGCGAGTCTCTGGAGTGGAGAATTCTGTTGGCACAGGATCTGGAGTAACGGCAAGAGCGGGAGGCACTGACAGAGGCAGTAATTAGACCCACACAGGGAGGGATACCACATGGAGGAGACTGAGTGATATCACCTGAGTGCTGGAAGACTTCAGGATCACACAGTCATGTTGGAAGAATGGGTTTAGCTTCATGTTGCCCTGGTATCAGTGCTCAGGGATGAGCAACCTGTGAGCAGGCGAAGTGATGGCCGAGTGGTATTATTGCTAGAGCATGCATCCAAAACCTCAGCTAATGTTCAGGGGAAGTGGGTTTGAATCCCACCATCAGAAATGGTGGAATTTGAAATCACTAATTTTAAAAATAGTAATTAACAATCCATAAATAAATATGAAACCATTGCTGATGTACAAAAAAACCCAAACACTCGTCCTTTAGATGAAGACATCTGCCCAGCCTCACGTGGTCTGCACGACATCCCCACAGCAAAGTGTTTGCCTGTCAATCACCCTCTGAAATGGCCGAGCAAGTCATTCAGCTCGAAGGCAGTTCGGGCTGGGCAAGAAAGGCTGGTCAGCCAGAGACACCCACATCCCATACCTGATTTAATAAATAATTCATTAGGATGGTCCCACTGGAACTGTGCTGGGACCAGTGTCCTGGCCAATCATGACAGTAGGTTTATGGATGGGGCTTTAAACTGACAGAGAGGATGCAGGGACAGGGTTCAGGTGAAAGCAGCTTTCCAAATCCAAAGAGAAAAGGTGAAGTATGGGGGCAGCATGGGGATGTGGCTGAAGACAAGCAGAAAGGAACAGGATGGGACAGAGTTTAACTAAAATTGTACATCAGGGAATGGGTTTGTGACAGGAAATTGCGGGAAAGAGTAAATTTTGTTTTTTTTGAATGGATAATGTCTCTTCAGTAAGGTAGACTGACTTTTGACAGAAAGATAAAAGAAATTTAGAAACCAGAGAGATGTGGTTACAGGGTGAACAAAAGGTTGACAGGAATATTCAGTGGATCACAACCTTGCAGAAACTCAGGCAAAATGGGTAACGCAAACAATAATGGGTAAGAAAGGCATTACAGAGAAAGCATTTGGTCTCAGATCATGAAGTAGAGTCAGTCTGAAAGTAAATTCTGGCTACTACTTGCCAAGGACACAAGCAGCAGAACAGTTTTAGCCACCAAACAGCATTCCCTTGCTCATCACTGCATTACACAGGAACTCATTGGAATTTTTAAACAAACACATTGTGATAATTCTGGGAAACTTCAATATTCACGTATTCTGGGACAGTCACACTGACAACAGTGATACTAGAAGAGGGGTTCAGATATTTTTTCCGGTATTTTTGATTAACAAATTGTGCAACTGGTTGGGGACAAAACTATCTCAGAGCGACCGTTGTGTGATAAAACTTAGTGAATGAAGAATGTCACCTGGAGAGATCACTCAACAAAAGAACATTCCATTGAAACAGACAAAAACTCAGCAAGAAATTCCCACCGGTCCCTCACTCATGACAAAATATATCATATTAGATTATGAGGCTTAGACAATCACCACAAAGTAATAAAAATCCTGAAGTGAGATAGTGTTTTAGGAGTAAGTGTTAAGGGATTGCAAAGGGTCTGCTAGCAGGGGGAGGGCAGTGGGAAGGGGAATGAGTGTCAGGGTTTAATGACACAATAGGCACAGGGAGAGGTGAAGTTGCTGGAGGTGGTGAGGGAGTTACAGAGAGTGGTCAGGGTCTGAACGGTGTTACAAAGCCAGAACGGATTGCTGCAGCTGGAGGGGTTTGCAGAGGTAGGGAGGGGCATATGTATTTTTATTTATACATTCATGGGAGGTGGGTGTCACTGCTAATTACCCAGAGGACAGCTCAGAGTTAGCCATATTGCAATGGGTCTGGAGCCACATTTTAGTCAGGCCAGGATAGAATGTCAGATGTTCTACACAAAAGGAGGTCAGTGAACCAGATGAGTTCTTCCTCCTGATCAACAATGCTTTTATAGTGGCCTGACCAATGTCTTGTACAGATACAACACGACGTCCCAACTCCTACTCTTAATGCTCTGCCCAATAAAGGAAACCATCCCAAACGCCTGCTTCACCAGCCTGTCTACATGTGACACCACATTCAAAGAACCGTGTACCTGGGTCACTGACTGATAACACTACCCAGAGCCCGAACATTAACTGTACAAGTCCCACGCTGGTTTGTTTCACCAAATGGAACATTTCACATTTATCTAATTAAACTCCATCTGCTATTCTTCAGCCCACTATCCCAGCAGTACTGTCCATCCTGTTGTAGCACAGATAACCTTCTTCACTGTCCACTTTACAACCAATGTCACCCAAAAAAACTGACTTAACTTATTTAACAATGTTCCCATCCAAACCATTTAACCAAATGACAAACAGCAGGGGACCCACTACACCGCTAGTCACATGCCTCCAGTCAGAAAAAACAACATGTCCCCCATCACCCTCGGTATCCTACCATCAAGTCCAATTATCTGTCCAGTTGACTTGCTCCTCAGGAATGCGATAACCTTTTAAACTGATCTGAGCTTATTACCCAGTTTACCATACGACACGTAGGACACAGAACAGTACAGAACAAGACACTTCGGCCATGATGATATGCCAATCTTTTATCCGACCGGAAGATATTTTTAAAAATGACAGATAGAGTTTAATTCAGATAAATGCGAGGTGCTGCATTTGGGAAATCAAATCATGGCAGGACTTATACACTTAATGGTAAGGTGCCAGGGAGTGTTGCTGAACCAAGAGACCTTGGGGTGGAGGTCTATAGCACCTTGAAAGTGGAGTCGCAGGTAGATAGGATAGTGAAGGTGGTGTTTGGCATGCTTTCATATATTGGTCAGAGTATTGAGTACAGGAGATGGGAGGTCATGTTGTGACTGTACAGGACATTGGTTAGGCCACTGTTGGAATACTGCGTGCAATTATGGTCTCCTTAGTATCGGAAAGATATTGGGAAACTTGAAAGGGTTCAGAAAAGATTTACAAGGATGTTGCCAGAGTTGGAGGATTTGAGCTGTAGGGAGAGGCTGAACAGGCTGGAGGTGTTTACCTTGGAGGGTCGGAGGCTGAGTGGTGACCTTATAGAGGTTTACAAAATTATGAGGGGCATGGTGAGGGTAAATAGGCACAGTCTTTTCCCTGGGATCGGGGAGCCCAGAACTAGAGGGCATAGGTTTAGGGTGAGAGGGGAAAGATATAAAAGAGACCTCAGGGGCAACTTGTTCACGCAGAGGGTGGTACGTGTATGGAATGAGCTGCCAGAGGAAGTGGTGGAGGCTGGTACAATTGCAACATTTTAAAAATATTTGGATGGGTACATGAATAGGAGGCTTGGAGGGATATGGGCCGGGTGCTGGCAGGTGAGACGAGACTGGGTTGGGATATCTGATCGGCATGGACAGGTTGGACCGAAGTGTCTGTTTCCATGCTGTACATCTCTCTGACTCTAAACCTCCATATCATTAATTTTATTATCATCTATGTGCCTACCCAGAGGTATATTAAATGTCCCTAATGCATCTAATTCTACTGCCCACCTCTGGCAGTACATTCTACTCATCCACCACTCTGTATGTAACGATCCTACCTCTGAAATCTCCCCTTAACCATCCGCTAATCACCCGAAAATTATACCTCCTTGTCATAGCTATTTATATGAGGGTGAAAAAAATCTCTATATTCACTCTATCTATGACTGTCATCACCTTGTTCACCTCTGCCAAGTCACCCCTCACCCCTCTTCACTCCAATGAGAAAAGCCTTAGCTCCCTCAACCTTTCTTTATAAGACATGCTCTCCAGGACAGGCAGCATCCTGGTATATCTCCTCTTTACCCTCTCTCAAGTTTCCACATTCTTCCTGTAATGAAGGGACCAGATCTGAACACAATATTCCAGTGGGGTCTAACCAGGGCTGTATAGAGTTGCAGCATAACCTCACCGCTTTAAAACTCAATCCCCAAACTAATGAAATCCCACACAATATATTCCTCTTAACAAGCCTATCAGCATGAGTGGCAGCTTTGAGGGATCTATGGACTTGGAACTCAAAATCCCTCTGTTCCTCCACACTGCCAAGATCCTGCCTTCAACCCTGTATTCTGCATTCAAATTCAATTTTCAAAGTGAATGATTTCACACTTTCCAGATTGAACTTTATCTGCCGTTTCTCAGCCCAGCTCTGCATCCTGTCAATGTCCCGTTGCAGCCTACAACAGCCCTCCACACTGTCAGCCACTCCACCAAACTTCGTGTCATTGGGAAACTTACTAACCCACTCTTCCACTCACACATCCAAGTCATTCATAAACTCACAAAGAACAGAGGTTCTGTCACCTCTCCCTGCAGAAAACCACTGGTCACTGAGCTCCAGGATGAATTGTTTCTATCTACCATCACCCTCTGTCTTCTGTGGGCCAGTATTCCTGTATCCAGACAGACAGGTTTCCCTGTATCCTATGTCTCCGTACTTTCTGAATGAGCCATAAAGGTGTTTTGACACATTCTCAAAAGATTCAATAAGATTAGAAGGCATGACCTGCCCCTTACAAAGCCATGCTGACTGTCTCTAATCAAACTATGGTTTTCCAAGAAATAATAAATCCTGTCTCCCAGAGTCCTCTCCAATAGTCTGCACACCACAGACATAGAACGGACAGGTGTGCAATTCCGAGGATTATCCCTATTCCCTTTCCTGAACAAGGGAATAATATTTTCCAGTATCCAATCATCTGGTCCGACTCCAGTGGACAGTGAGGGTGCAAAGGTCATCACCAGGTGCGCAGCAATCCATTCCCTCGCTTCGTGCAGTAACTTTGGACGCATCCAGTCTGGTTCAGCGTCTTATCGATCCTTATCTTTTACAGAATTCTCAGCACATCCTCCTCCTTAACATCCACCTGTTCACATACATCAGCCTGTTTCACGCTGTCCTCACAAACAACAAGACCCTTCTCAGCAGTGAATACTGAGACATAGTATTCATTAAGGACCTCCCCTATCTCCTTTGACTCCAGACACAAGTTCCTTCCACTATCCCAGAGTGGGCCTTATTCTCACTCTGACCATCCTCTTGTTCCACACATCAGTGGAGAATGCCTCACAATTTTCCTTAATCCTTCCCAACAAACTTTTTCATGCACCCTTCTAGTTGCCCTAAGTCCATTCCTCGGGTCCTTCCTGGTACCTTCAGAGAATCCCTACAGTGTGGAAACGGGCCATTTGACCCAATAACTCCATATCAACCCTCCAAACAGTATCCAACCCAGCCCCATTCCCCCACCCTATTACTCTCCATTTGCCCTGACTAATGCGCCAAACCTACCCATCCGTGGACACTATAGGTAAATTAGCATGGCTGAGTCACCTAATCTGCACATCTTTGGGCTGTGGGGGGGAAACCGGAGCACCTGGAGGAAACCCACAGAGAGACTGTGCAAACTCCCCACAGACAGGCACCTGAGGCTGTAATCGAAATGGAGTCCGTGGTGCTGTGAAGTCGCAGTGCTAACCACTGAGACACCGTGCCATCCAATGTAACTCTCTGGAGCCCTGTCTGATCCTTGCTTCCTCAACCTTCAGTAAGCTTCTTTCTTCCTCTTGACTAGATGCTAAAGTCCATGTGGACAACATTGACTGCTCTGCCTTTATCTATCTCTTGGCCACCTCCTCGAAGAGTCAATCCGGTTTGGGAAACGTGGTTTTCCACTCACAAAGCCATGCTGACCATCTCGAATCAGCCTTTGCCTTTGTAAATATACACAGCTCCTTTCTCTCAGAATCTCCTCCAACAACTTCCCCATCACTGGGCTCACTGGGCTGTAATTTCCTGGCTTTTCCCTGCAGTCCTTCAGTGATGGAACAGCATTAGCTGCCCTCCGTCTTCCGACACCTCCCTGTGTCTGTTGATAATATAAATATCTCTGTTAAGGACACTGCAATCTCTTCCCTAGCTTCCCACAATATTCTAGTATCGACCCAATGAGCTACTGAGGATTGATCTACCTTTATTTGTTTTAAGATTCCAGCACTTTCTCTTCTCTGGTGAGGATTCTTTCCAAGACATCGCTATTTATTTCCCCAAGTTCCCGAGCTTCCATGTCTTTCTCCACAGTAAATACTGACAAGGCTATTTTGTTTCATATCTCACCCATCTCCTCTGGTTCAACACATGGGTGACCTTATTGATCTTTAAGGGACCCTATTCTCTACTAAGTTACTCTTTAGCCCTGACTGAAACTTGCACAAAGGCTTCTCATAATTCAAATACTTGATATCCCCTCTCCCACGACACCCCGCCTACACCCTTACAATTCTGCCATTTATATTCACACAGACAAATTAAATCCAACAGGCTCAGAAACAAATTCTCTTTTATCAAAAGTGTTTCTAAGTGGCCAGTTATTGTATATTGACATATCCTTTCTCACAATGTCAGTATGGTCCCGACTTACTGACAGGGTAACTCTATTTGGTTTCAGAACGGGCAGCCAGAAAGGGTTTGGGAGGTTCTTGGTGTATCATTCTGAAAAAGGTAGCTCACAGGGTCAACAGGTAGTAGAGAAGGCAAATCAAATGCGGCATTTATTACAGAGGGAATGGAGTCTAAAAAAGGGGGTTTTGCTAAAACGATGAAGGTTCAATATTATGAACAGTGTGAGTGCCTGAAGGAAAGATATTGTCACATTGGAGGCAGGTCAGAGAAGGCTCACTCGGCTGATCCTGGGAATGGAGGGATTTTCCAATGAAAGAGGTAGTAGGTTGAGGTTGAACCCATTGAAGTTTAGATAATGAGAGAAATGGAATGAACCATCCATTCTGAGGGGCTCTGATCGGGCAGATACTGGGAAGTTAGAAAACTGAACAGCACAGCACAGCAACAGGCCCTTCGGCCCACCATGTCTATGCTGTCCATGATGCTATTCTAACTCATACAATCTGCCTGCACATGGTCCATATCCCTCTATTCTCTTCCCGTTCATGTTTCTGTTGAAATCCCACTTCAAAACTTTACTCACATTTCTCTTTCTATGACCTCGCTTGGCAACTTCTACTCTCTGCAAAAAAAAACTTGCCTCACACATCTCGTTTAAAATTTCTCTTCTCATCTTAAACCTCTACACTCTAGTATTTGAAACTTTCACATGGAAAAGAGATGCTGACTATCTACATTATCTATCCCTGTCCTAATGTTATATCCCTGTACCTGGACACCTGTCAGCCTCTGAAACCCTCACAAAGCAATTCAACTTTGTTAAATTTCCTCTTAACACCTAACACACACTTAAAACCCTAACACAGGCAACGTGCTGATAAACCCCTTTTGCACCCTCTCCAAAGCCTCCCCATCCTCCCTATTGTGTGGAGATGAGAACTGCACACAGTTCTCCAAATGTGGCCAAACAAACGTTTTATACAATTACAGCATCAGATGCAAACCATTACACCCAATGTTGTGACTGATGAAGGTCAGTGCTCTATTTGCTTTGTTTCCCATCTGAAACACTT